>NC_046660.1:67141372-67163155 GCF_010883055.1 Belonocnema kinseyi
AAAGAATGTTTAAACTAAAAGATTAATTAACTATAAAAAAAAACGAATTTTGAACGAAATTCAAGAATTCTGAATCAAAAAGTTGAATTTTCAAAAAAAAAAAAGATTAATTTTTAAACAAAAATATTAATTTACTACCAAAACTCAAGAATTCTAAACCAAAAAGTTTTCAACTAAAGAAGAAGAATGTTTATACAAAAAGATTAATTTAATATAAAAAAGAAGAATTTTGAACGAAATTCAAGAATTCTGAATCAAAAAGTTGAATTTTCAACAACAAAGAGGGTTTTTTTAACAAAAATATTAATTTACTACCCAAATGACGAATTTTCAATCAAATTCAAGAGCCCTCAAACAAAAGGTTGAATTTTCAACTAAAAAAGAATTTTTAAAGAAAAATATTAATTTACTACCAAAAAATACGAATTTTTATTCAAATACAAGAACCCTCAACCAAAAAGTTGAAGTTTCAACTAAAAAGATAAATGTTTAAACAAACAGATTAATTTAGTACCTAAAAAGACGAATTTTCAACAAAATTCAAGAATTCTGAACCAAAAAATTGAATTTTTAACTAAAAGAAGAATTCTTAATCAAATTTAACTAAACTAAGAAGTCGATGTTTCAACTAAAAACATAACTTTTTAAAAAAAAAGATTAATTTTCTGCCAAAAACATTCAACATCTGGAAACGTATTAAAAACGTTACAATATATGTACTTTTAGAAAAGAAATTTCTAAGCTTTGAATGAAAATTAGAATTTTAAAAAAATATCCCTGTAGCTTTTAGACTGCGTGGGTGGATAAAAGGCAGTTTTCCTATAAAGATATTGAGTTGAAACTTTTTATAGTTCTGTCCGACGGTTGATTAAAAAAAATTAGAATTTTTTTTAAGTTTTTCGATATCTTTCAGAGTGCGTGGCTAAACAAAGCGCAATTATGTCCTACAAGAATATTGAATTGAAACTTGTTCTAGTATTGTAAGACATCAAGTAAAAGTAACTGGTGAAAAAAGTCCGAGAACCCAGCCTTTAGAGAAAAGTTAGTATTTTTTTCGTATACTAACTATATTTATCTTCGTTAAAATATGAATTCTGACACTATAATGAACAAAAATCATCTAAAACAATGCTTGTAAACGTAGCGAACTTTAATTACATAATTTATTTTTTATTATTTTCAAAAGAGTTTAAAGTCAGCATTGGAAAAAATCGTTTCAACCTTCAATCTTTTAACTTCATTGCTGAAAAAGTGTAATCCCTTTAGAATTAACCCTTCTCACTTTCGCATAGTTACACAGTCTACATTCTACATGTAGAGCCTTGACGAATCAAAGCCCCTGGAGCTCAGGGGACCCTAAAACTCGCTCTTCAGAATCCCTTTGGATACCTCTCCCGACCCTCATCAGCCAGAGGCAGAGCATTTTTAAAGCTGATGTACCTTTGTAAATTCTGCTCCCTTGTCCAGACTCCAGACTCGATTTAAAGGAGACCTTCCATCAGAATTCACCAGCGGAGATATGAGCATATCGGTTTAAAGCCGAGCGATTCGTTTCGACCACTATTTTCCATTATTTTATCCACCCTTTCAAATTGAGCTACCCTCGTCCTGCAACGTACCCCTTTCAATTTCACTTGTTTACCCCTTTTTTTTGTTTTACCCTCCACGAACGAAATTACGAAAACCGAACTTGGTCGTTAGTAGACGGATTGAAAAAGTACCTCGCATTCTGCTTGGAAATAGCATTTTGTCTCTGAATTCGAATTGAAAAAACGCTTTAATATAGATTTTTTACGAGGGTTGAGGAATTGAAAAATGGTGATCTTTAAAAAAATTAATCAGGTTCGAAATTGCTTAAGAATTTGGATTCAAGATTAAAGGTTCAGAATGTAAATGCTTTCTTCTTTCATGGACAAAAAGAAAGAAAATTTAGAAAAAAGTTTTAAAAGACCCCACAAGTAAAATACTCTTCGAGTCAAAACAAGCTCCGAGACGTTTTTTTTATGACGATTGAAGAATGACAAAATGTCAATATTAAACAAAATTAATAACGCTCCGTTACCTAGCCGGTTTCAAGATTAAAGACTTCGAAATTGATTATTTTTTGCTATCAAAATCAAAAATAAAAGTTTGGAAAAATATTTTGCAAGTTAAAAAAATGTATAGAAAGATTTAAAAATATATAAAGAATTAAAAATTCTAAATAGTCTAAGCGAGGCACAAAAAGATTTGAAATATTTTTATTAACTAATTTGGATATTCATCTTTTCATTCTCGATTTTGTTGAGGAATCTTACTAAATTCACTGAAAATGTTGCAAAAAAAAAAGTGAAAAGTGCAAAATTAAACAAATAGAAGCGGTTTATCTAAGGATACAAAATTACAATTAAAAAAAAATAAGGCCTTTCACTGTTTTCAAAATATTTGCATATTAATACATTAAAAAACTACTATTTTCACTTTCTGGCTCTTTAAATGCGAGCTATAATTTTTAACGATTTTTCAATAATAAGTTAGAATAGATAAAAAGATTATTTTAAAAAAAGCTTTTAAAATAAGAACAAATATGTACATTTTAAATATTTGATTTTTAAAAAATAAAATTCAGAGTAAATCAAAATTTAAATTCCTCTTTAGCGTCCAACACCTAAATGTAATTGCTCAATTCTTAAAATTTTTAAATGAGATTTGATCGTTAAATTCCTTTTTTTCAAAGAATATTTTTTTTAGTATATGAGAATTTTATAATTACTGTAGAATATTTTTTCTTCTTAAAAATAAAATTAAAACCCTTAGCGTGTTGAGCTGATTCCAAGTTTTGAGTTTTCGACTAAAATAAAAAATACCTTAAAAAAAAATATATCTTTGAATTGAAAAAAATCATGTTAAGTTTTTTATGCGAATTAAGGAATGAAAAGATTTCAATAATTTAATAAATAAGGTTTTACAATTTTTATAAATACCCGATTTTAAGATTTAATATTTCGAATTGAAATTCTATTTTCTTAGATGAGAAACCAAATTTGTTTTTAATATTTCTGCATTTAAAAAATAACGAAAAGAAAGATTGAAAAATATATAAGAATTCTAACATCAAAAATAGTCCAAGCCGTACAGTAAACATATTTAAAATTGCATTAAAATTTTTACAAAAACGAGTAAAAAAAATGGTTACCGGCGATTTGTTTAAATGTTTTTTGTAACTAATAAAGGTATTTAATGTCGTTTTTTTTGTTATGTGGTGGGATTTTAAACTCTTTCTAAATTCATTGAAAAATAAAGGGAAATCCCAAAATGTAAAAAATTAGGCAAATACAAATTTTCCAGTTTTTTTCGAAAACTAGGAACTATCATATTTAACGATTTTTCAATCATTACAGGTACAATAGATAAAAAGGCGACAAATTGTTAAACAAACCTCTAAATTGAACACAAAATATTTATTAACTAAAAAATTTATTATTCTAAAAAATAAAATAAAAAAACTTAAGTGTGAAAAATTAATTTTAGCGTTTTAATTTTCGGTGACCAACAAAAATTTTTTAAAATATCTGACCTGAAAAAAGACTATTCGAATGAAAAAAAAAACCCTGAGAAGCTTTTTTAAGAGGATTCAGAAATTTAAAAAAATCAATATTTAAACCAATTAATAAGGTTTCAAATTTGTTTCACCCGGTTTCAAGATAGCAGCTTTCGAATTTTAATGGTTTCTACTTTGAAGATAAAAAAAAGAATGTGAAAAAATACTTCCTAATTTAAAAAGAAGGTATAGGAAGATTAAAAAATATATAAAGAATTCAAAATTGTTCAAGCGGTACAAAAAAATATTTGAAATGTTCCTCAAATTGTTATAAAAATATAATCGTGCCAATCATTTTTCTAAACCTTTTTTATAACTAATTGAAATATTTTACTTTTCTTTTTTGATTCTATTGGGGGATTCCAAACTCGTTCTGAATTCGCTGAAAAATTGAATATAAGTCTTAATAAGTTCTAAACGAACAAAAAAAGCGGCTGTTTTTCAGAGGATAAAAAATTTCCATTTTTCCAAAAACAGGCGAGCTACAAATATAATGCAAAAGTGTTTATTTTTAAGCACTTTAAAATAACCTGAATGCGAACTAATTTTTTCCGAGGATCGAGAAATTAAAATTTTGCAATACTTTAAAAATTGAAGGAAGTTCAACATTTTTAACTTCTAAGGTCCAGCAGAAAAATTTGAAAAAATATTTCCGAACTTAAAAAATAAGGAATAACAGAATTTAAACATATATTTAGTCATCCGCACGAAGAATCCATTTAGTCTTAAAGATTTTGAATTTCTTCTGTCAAGATTGAAAGGAAAAATAAAAAAAAATATTTTCTAATTTTAGAAAATAACGAGAAGAATGTAAAAAATATAAAGAATTTCAACAACCAAAAGCGGTACAGCCAACATATTTGAAATTTTGCTCAAACGATTAAAAAAATGTGTGAAAAAAAGGATGCTAATAATTTTTGGAAATTCTATTTTTCTTAACTGAATAGAACGCTTTTCCTTTTTTGATTCTGATGAGGGTTTTCACTCTTGCCCAATTTGAAGTGACAAAAGTGCCAATTTTTTTCCAAAAACATGCGAGATGAAAAAACGCTTGACAAAAAGTTCCACTTTTCGGTATTTTGCAGTTTTCAAAATATTTGTGAATTAATCCATTTAAAAAAAAATACTGTTTTTAGTTTCTGGCTCTTTAAACCTTTGCGGCATGGTGGGAATACCGTATTCCCACCTTTTTTTACATAATTTTTTGCGATTTCAGTTTAGTTTTTATTGGATTTTACTCAGTTTTTTTTAAATTTCATATTTGCAGGATGATAGAAAAATTGAAATTTTTGTGCAAAGGGTCAACATTTTTTAAATTATTTGTTAATACTTATGAAAAAAGATGAAAAAAGCCTTTTTTGTTGAAAAAATTCATTATTGAAAAAACTTTCCATTATATCCTTATGAAAATGGGTCCTTAAGGGTTTTTTTTGGGGTCGCTAAATACGAAGATTTAAAAAATTCAAAAGGGCGGATCCAATATGGCTGCCGAAATTGGGAATATTTTTGTATTTTATCTGAAAATTGGTATACAGGGATTTTTGGGGTCAGTGATCACGAATATGAACTCAGATTTTGGAAATTTAAAATGGTGGATTCAAGATGGCGCCCGAAACTTCGAATATTTTTGAATTTTTTCTGAAAATTGGTATACAGAGGTTTTCGAGACCGCTGATCACGAATCTGAAATCAGACTTTGAAAATCCAAAATGACGGATACAATATGGCGGTCAAAATAATGTTTGCCGGATTTTAAAAAAATTAGTGTACAAGGATTTTTGGAGTCACTGATCACGAATTTGAATTTAGATTTTGAAAATTCAGAAAATTGGTACTAATCCATGTTTTAGGTGAGTAGGTGTATATTTTTTTAAACCTTAATATTCTAAATATTTGTCACTTTGAATACAGATTCAACATCAGCGACACCCTGCCTGTGCGAACTTTCAAAAAACAATTTAGAAATATTTTGAATTTTTGCCCGCCATTTTGAATGTTCAAAATCTAAGTGTGACCATCTAGGATCAAAAAAATGTAATTGCCAAATTATTAGAAAATCAAGAATCTAATTTGATAGTTAGATTTTTATTTTTTTAAATATAAAATATTAATTATTCTCAACAATGAAATTAAAAACTGATTTTTTTAAATTTTCGGCGAGAAAAGAAAAGATAAAAAAATTCCCAAAGAATAAAAAAATCTTCAAGAATAAAATATCCGAAGAAGAGAAATAAAAAAAACTTATTTCTTCGAAAGAAACGATACCAATTGACATAGGGAAAGTAAATAAAGTATCAGTAAACATCGTTGCTAATATATTTATTAACTCCTTAAAAGGACAGTTTTGCAGAAAAATTCCTATTGTTTTTAAAATTAAGCTCTAGCATAACAAAGACGAATTAGTAGAATATTCAAGTGCAGATTGATATAGTAGAATATGTTTAAAAACTCTCATGTTATATCCCATAAACTGTCCTCTCAGAACAAGTATTTTTTTCTCAGAAAAAATGTAGAAAACAAATAATTGACATAGACAAAGTTCTTCTCGAAAAATGTATACCTCTACTCTAAAATTTATAATTTCCACAGTGTCGAAGTTTGAAAGAAACTAAACATTTACTCCTTCAAATCGTTCTCAAATATCAGTCTTCCCTAAAAAAAAATCCCTGAAACGATTCTTTTCATCAAAGTGACCTATTTCCATTCAGGTTGTCTTCGGCGATTTACCTTATATTTTATTTCTGAAACTATTTTTCTTTGACTTGTCAAATAATAAATTAAAGCTATCGGTTTGGATTTGATAAGCGAACAAAAGGAGGGAAGAGTCAAAATCAACTTAATATGAAAAGAACATATAATTTCTTTAATAATATGTAGCAGTAATGATAGCGATTAATAATAATAATAATAACATGAATCGTTTGGCATCGTATGGTTGCTTCTGTACATCGTTACTTTGTGGTGTATTGAATCGTTATTATGAATAATAATTACCAGTCGCCATGTGTGCACTGTTCACTGTTTTTTTTTTTAATATTTATTTTTATAGATTTTTTTTCTGTGGAAAATCCACTCTTACCGGTAGCGGAGGAGACAAATGTTAATAAACTGTATAAGTGATTTTTCTAAGCGATAGCCGTACAAGTATTAATCGCATTAATTAAACGACAACAGTTAAACGAATATAGAAATTAAATAATAGCGTACAAATAACTACAGTTAAAATCGGACCCATACAATATTCTAACACATACCAATGGCAATTTAGTACATCTACTCAAAAGTTCAAATTATCAACGCAATTAGAATAATCCTAATTTGCCAACAAAATAATAAGACACGCGATGGTACCAGCGTCACTTCCATCCAATTTAACTCTATTGCGAATACAAGCACCAAAGTGAGAAAGGGTTCAATCTTTTTTTTCTCTTTCTTTGTCATTTAATATCTTGAAGAAACAAAAGATACTCGCACACACCACCATGATTATTCGATTGCCACCGACTTTTTTTTAAAACTCTTTCTCTCTCGAGTCACGTACAACAACACAAAAATCACGGCGATCACAAAAGTTACTTTTTTAGTTTTTAAAAGGCTTGCCCACCCTAATCTAATTTAAATGTACACGTGCATATATCTTTCCCTTTGCAAACACGATAAGTTTACATTTAATCTAGAAGCGGATCTCGGGTTGCGACTATAGTGGAATAAGAATTTCTTTTGGTACTGTTCACTCATCGACTTCTCGATCTTATTTCAAACCCCCCCCCCCCCTCCCCCCAACCAGGAAAGTCAGAAATATTCAAAGTTAGTGCCACCTATTCCCCCCCTTTTTTTCATACTAATATTTTCTAGAATGCGTTAATGATATTTACAGTTTCGTGAGCCTTAAAGCCTTAAAAATTCGAAAGAAGATCGAGGTGTCAATAAAGATTTTCGATGGGGATGCAGCACATCACACATCGATCGGTAGGTATTTTTTTCAAGGTACACCTTATAGATAGTTACATTTTCTTAATCTAAGCGTATTAAGGGACGGAGCGTTGGACAGATTAAGGTCTCCGATGAAAAATTGCACCGTCTACAAGATACTCGACAACAACATTCGTTTACAGCAAGGATCCTCTCTCGAGCATCTGAGACTTTTGTTGGTTTGATTTTCACTATCACAGCTTCACATTGCGTTGTCCAGCGCTTACCCTCCAGGCTCATTTTTTTAAAATAAATCCAACAAAGTCTCAATTTGCAGAGTTCTCAGTTTCCTCAACTCTTAGCATTCTAGGCAAAGAACAAGTTTTTTTTTTTTTTTAAGTAGCCCAAAGTTCGAGTTTGGATTTTTTTTAATTCGAAAACTGTACTACACGTTCGCGACAGACTTTCCGATCAAACGCTCGTCCCTTTTGACAACATGTAGTTAGGCTATGGTTCAAACGAACTTCATTGCGACACAACAACTCTATTAAATCTAAAGTACAAAAAGATAACACAATTTTTAAAAAAAGAACGATATGTGTCCTTACTTGCTAAGATCAACACACTGTCTTTTACAATTTTGATGTCTTGCGAGTCGAGCTTTTGGAAAAATTCGCACACCTTAGAATTCCCTTCTTCAAAGAAAAACGAATCCCAAAATCAAAGACGAAAATGTGAGTCCAAAGAAAAAGCGAGATTGAGCAAAAGCATACAACGTCTAGCAACAGCTTCACCCGATTTCCTCATACAACAACAAAAAAAAACATCTCACACGACTTTATCTTTACGTATATTGTGTTTCTTTTTTCTTTTTCACGTGAATTCCTGCAAATACGTTAATATCCTCTAAATACGTTTCCTCGGAATGTTTTCTTGGCGATCGGTTAGTACAGTAAAGGCACGCAATGAATGGAAGGAGAGTCAAAGAGGTACCAAAAGCGATCTTTCATTCTTTCTCTTCATATTCTGACGATTCAAGCGTGCAGAAAATTCGACAAGGTGACAATTTTCAATTTTCAGAAACTGTCCACGCAACTGATAAGCGTGAATCGATTGTGCGATGACTTTTTTTCATTTTCTTCTCTTTTTTTATTGTTGTGCTTGTTGTTATTGCAATAATCGTAACTTTATCAACATCGTAACAGATCGAGTAAGCATATTATACAGACATTCGAAGATTAAGAATCTCTTACACTCTATTTCAAAGAGACTATCATCCTAATTATAGCAAAGAATGACCACTGAAGAGCCATTACGAGAAGCCATTGAAAAATGCACCATACGCGAGAAATAAGAAAGTTATGTTTATCATTTTCTTCAGCCCGTTCCAAGTTTAGAATCACTACGAAGCGCTAAACGCGGCACACATTATACGGGGGGAGGGGGTTACTTTGACGATAATCTCTAAGCGTTAATTTCATTAACATCCTCCACTAAACATCTTCCAATATTGCATATAACGTTTCTTTTCGATATTTTTTTACTTTTTCTCATCTACCATACTTTTTTTCTTTTTTAGATTATCTTTTACAAGGTGTGCTTATAAAAAAATATTAATCGTCTCATTATCTTCTGTTAGAGGTAGATACGCAGGAAACAGAAGCTGCTTTCGTATATTTCGATTTGTATATTTTTTTCATTATCTTCTTCGTGACTCGGGATATTACCAAAAAAAAGGCTATGGATTTCTCTGAAACACTCGAAACTTACAGAAGACCTTTTTTCAGAAGACTCTGAATCGTTTCCAGTATCTCAGGAAGGAAGAAAGAAGGAAAAAAGAATGCCGGAAACCTGAATCGTTGGAATAGGAAAGACCCGAGGAGAGAACCGTCGAACAATGAACAAAGAGACTACAAAACAAGAAACCTAGAAAACAAAGAGTTTTTTGGAAATCAAAGAGTTCCAAGAGACTCGAATTAAAATAATTCTTCCTATCTAGAGCACCTAAATTGCTAAACATACCTAGAAAATAGTTTAAGGATTAAAACAATCACCTGGCCTTACGAAACACGCAAACGCCTACAATTAGCATTGCCTTCTTTTCTTATCAGAGAAAAACCTAAGCGCTAGATTTGGTTACACGTGTCCTCCCCAATTGTATATTTACAACTACATTCATAAATTCGAACAATGTACTAAAAAGAAGAAAATAATCTAAAACATTGTTATTATTGTTGCTGTTGTTAATGGAAAGGTGGCGAGTTACAACTATACATATTACATAAAGTGTGTTTCCATTTAAGATATAAACTCCGAATGCACACAGGCGCGACTGGTTGCACGTGCTAGAATTTTACAATCGCTTTTAACGATTCCATACATCGACTCGACTCAACTCAAACACAACCAATTGAATCTTTCAACTAAAATATAACTGGATAGAGCTCAGCGTGCTTGGTGTCTCACTTGACTAACAAGGATTACTAAACACAACAATATATCTTCTTTTTTTTTCCTTTCTTATATCGCCGAAGAGAATTCCTAAATTGAATTCTCATCAAGTGCGTGCAACCAGCTACCTTCTCACGCCATTTTCCCCTTATGTGGTAATACATTGAATCCTAACTCGATTAATGCAAGGATTAGTTTGCGAGCAATGCGAAATGCGTGGTAATTAAAACCTAGACTAACTAAAAAAAAAATCAAACAGGGGGGGGGGGGAGAGAAAAAAAGGTAATAAACAGGCGAGGAGGAGTCTCGGGTTTTAAATCGTCTCGTGACGCAAACTTGCAGAGAACTCGTCTTTGATTGCAAACAATGCCGCCCAAGACACGCCCTTCGTTGTCCCTCTTTGGCAGAAGCTACAAGCGCGACTTCCAATGGATAATATTCCAGAAACCGTCCTGATGCTTCCAAGTATATCTGGTGTGGTTAGATATGGTTCTTTGTCACGCTAGGGGTTTCTGGGGAGGAGCTGAGGCCAATTATCGGCACGGATTTGAACAAACCAGTAATGTGACGGCTGGAAGTTGGGCCAGGACGAGCCTTCTCGTTGATGAGAATTGGCGCTAATGCACCTGGGCATCACGACGTCAATCACTGGTTGTACTACCATTGCTGAAATACTCGCCGGCATCGCCTCGGCATATTGGGCACGTTCGGTTGGACTGAAAAGAAGAAAAAAAAATCCCGGTCATTTCTCGATTCGCAACCATTTTTCTAGGTCAATAAACTTTTAAAAATCGAACTCTAAAGCTGACCATTTTTCCATTTAAAGTAATAAAAACTGAGTTGCAAATGTAAGCACTCAAAGTGAAGCTCTTGAATTTAAAAATGTAAAAATTTGAAAGTTTTTTAATTCAATAATTTTGAATTTGAAGATGATTCAAATGCTCAATAATTTACTCGTATAAAATGGAAGATACTAAAACTTTTCAACTGAACAATTTTTTATTTCATTGCAATTAAACTGGCAAATAAAATTGTTTTAAATATTATAAATTGTAGAGTTGAAAGATTCACAGATTCAGTTTAAAAAAAACATGTTATCGTTTGCAATGCTCTAAATTAGAGAATCAATCCATGAATGTAAATTTTTCTTTAAATTATAGCATTTAAAGCAATTTTAAGCTAGAAACATTAAAAATCGAATGATTGCATTTTTGTATAAACTGAACACTTCTTAAATTAAAAATTAAATTATTTTTATTCAAATAGTTTTTTACTTCTAACATTTTTAAAATCCTCCAAATGCTTCGCAATTTAGAATTACAAACTCTAAACAATAATTCGAATTTTTCCTGAAATTGTTTTTAAAAATTCTGCAAAATTAAACAAATATCCTTAAAATCTTCCACGTACATTTTTGATAATTTTGTAAATCTTTCCAAATCTTTTCGAATATTTACTTAAAATTGACTTTACAAAATAAAAAATCATTTTCAATTTTCATATTTCGCTTTAAATTAAGGACATGGTCTTATTTACAACGAAATTTCGGTACGAATAGTTTACTATTTACTATTTAATTATAATTACCCTAATTTACTAATTATACAACTTTTTGCAATTTAAATTTGAAACAAATTTTCTATATATCAATATAAAAAGCATTGAATTAGAAATTTTAAAGACTAAAACAATCAAATAAAAATGAATGATTTGCTGGCACAATTTGATTCACATTTTTTTTCTTTCTTGACTAACAAATTTTTGTTGTTAAACATTCATTTTTTGGGTTTGAAAATTCATCTCTCGGTTGAAAATGAACTTTTTGTTGAAAATTCAACTCTTTTGTATAAAATTCGTATTTTTTACACAAAATTGATAATTGATTGAAAATTCGATTTTGGTAGAATATCAATTTTTGGGTTCAAAATGCAACTGTTTGGTTGCAAATAAATCAGTTTTAGCTGAAGATACAAGTATTTTGTTGAAAAATGGCTTTTGTTCGTTGAATCTATCTATTTTTTTTATTTAATTTTTTTTTGTTGCAAATTTTTTGTGGAAAATTTACCACTTTAGTTGAAATTTCGTTTTTTTGTTTGTTCAAAATTAAGTTTTTAAGTAAAAATTCCACTATCATGTTAAAAATTCAACTGTTTTGTAGAAGAATCATCTTTTTGGCTTGAAAATTTAACTATTTGGTGTAAAATAAGCTGTTTTAAAAAAATCGTTTTTTAAAATTGAAATCTCTCTTAAAGGAGAATTTAATTACTTCAATGGTCTTCTTTAGTTAAAATTTCCATTATTTAGAAACATATTTAAAAGCAGAAGAATGTAAGCTAAAAATTAATCAAATACAATTTGGACTAACAATACATCCACTGTTCAAACTTGGTTGCAAATTCAAATATTTGGTTAAAATTTGATGTACTTTATTAAAAATTCTTACTTTCTGGTAGAAAATTAAACTATTTAGTTAAATATTTACGTATTTTGTTTTAAATTATTATTCTTTTTTTTTAAGTTTTCGGTATGTTGTGAAAAATAAATAAATGGTGTCTTTAGTATCATTTTTTTTATAGTAGCAAAATAGTATCATCGTTCAACGAAGTGGCCGTTTTAATCACATCGAAAATTCCCGGTCAGCTCCCGACTAGCAAACATTTTTCACGGCCAGTGAAATCAAAATTCGATTTTCTATTTAAAGTCATAAGAATTGAGCTGCAAATCATTTTAAGCAATTTTAAGTTAAATTATTTTCATTTCCAATGGTTTAAAAATCCTTAGAAAGCTTCAACATTTTATTTGAAAATCTTGAAACATCTACATGTTGTTTTACATTTACTTCAATTTTTAAATATTTTTGAAATTTCATCAGAATTTTTAAGCCTCTTTTAAAATGATTCGTCTTCTTATTCTTTTTTAAATCCTTAATATTACAAAATATGTCCTTAAAATCTTCCAGATTAATTAATTCATTTTCAATTTTCCTAGGAATCTCAAGAAAATGCTTTTTATTTTTGTAAAGCCTTTCATAATTCTTAAAAAACTTATACTTTTTTTCGGAAACTGCAAAAACCTTCATTATTTTTTCATTTTTGTCTGTATACGTAGACACTTCGGTTAAATTATTTTAAATCATTTCACATTTTAATTATTAAGAGTTTATTTTCTCGTTTAGTTTTGAATATTTCATTTATAAATACTGATTTTACATGAACAATACAATATTTCTAAATATAAGGCAATTGTTACTTTTCTTAATTAAAAAATTTAAAACTAAAAATTTTCAAATTTGAAACTAAAACAGAATTTAAAATTCTAGAAAGATTTTAATTATCAATAAATTATTTTGCAGTTTTTAAAAAATTGAAAATAGTTTATAAAGTTTAAATCCGGCGTTTATACATTTATTTCACTACTAAGATTTTCTAATTGAAACCGTTTAAATTTTAACGTTAAAATCACGAAATTCTTAAATTTTGAACTGATTTCGAATCCGCTTAAAAAATATATTATTATTCACTTGTTAATTCTTAATGTATAGTTCAAATTTAAAAATAATTATAGTTGATATCTGATCAACTAAAAAGGCTGTTTTATCCAAAATTGTCGATTGAAAACGCTAGCAATTTTTAATTTTGTTTAAAGTCTTTAAAACTGCATTTTAAAATTCTTTAAATGAAAAATGTACCCTTGAAAATTAAAATCCAAAATAGAAAATTTGTAAGCGCAAGATTTTCGAATTACGCATTGTAAACTACATTATATCATAATTGAAGAAATAAATTCACTGTCATTTCCCGGTCTCATAAAATTTTCGGTTTCCCGAACAGCGGGCACCCTGGTAAAGAAAAAAAAAGTCCGAGGCCTGCAAGTACCTCGGCAATCCGAAAATAATCTAATAATTTATTTTAAATTAACTCACCTTAAGCCACTTGTCGATACACTTAACGTGGAATTCGTGTGAGCAAGGCAGGACGCGGAGTGACTGCAAAACTTCAAAATCGCACATGCAAACGACGCAGTTTGTTTGATCGCCTTCGTGCGAATCAGGGTTAAATTTGTAAGAAGGCAGTTGATCAACCTCGGAACGTGACAAACCCCTAGCTTTTGCCTCTCCAAGTCTCTCAGCTAAGGACAGGAGAGCCTCGTAATTTTCATTTTCAGTTGCATCAGCCGACGAGAGATCAGCCTGGCCATACGGCGATAGCGGTGGATTGCTGAACATTGTCCTGAAAGCATTTAAACGATTTAATTATTTATCATATGCTCGATAATGTCTCAACCTTTTCAAAAATGTAAATAATTACTCTCAGGCAAAATTCAATTTTGATTTGCATAACTTTTGTACTGCAAGTGAAGATTTCAGCAGGCAAATTGTAAATTTACAATCCAAATGTAACATTATATAAACGAAATGCAACTTTAAAATCATTTTTTGTCGGAAGATCATTTGCGGTTCAAATATTTCTTTTTGCCATATTCTAGTCTGGTCAGAACGAGAATTCCCAGACAACTCAAGCTTGAAAATTCCAGTCTCGAAACTTTAAATAGGGTGGTCGAAAAACTTCATCTTTTACAATTTCTTCTTTAATTCATTAATAAATGGGAAAAAGCTATTTTAAATTAAAATAAAAGCAATTTTATTTTTATTATTCTCAGAGGCTTTTGAAACAAATTCAAGAGAATTCGAAACATTTAAAAAATATGATAAAGTTAATTGAATTCAGTAAGTTTGAAAAGAAATTAGGGGATTCAAGGTGAATTAAAAATACTTCAAGATGAATGAATCAAAAGCTAAAACAAATACACTGAATTAAGTACAATTGACTGATTTATACCTTTCGAAATTCTAAAAATTATTTACAACAGCATACCATTTTTTTCAAATCCTTGGAAATCCTAGAAAATTTTTGCAATCTCTTGAAAATGCCTTTAAATCTTTAAAAAATTCTCCAAAATATTTAAAAATATTTTTAAAAATTTCGAAATCCGTCGATATATTTGGAATCTCTTGAAAATTTCTTGAAATTTCTAAAAATACCCTGAAGATTTAAAATCTTTTGAAATCACTTCAAATGATTGAAATCTATTAAAAATTTATTAAAATATCCTAAAAAAAAGTGATTAATTGTGATTTGAGAAAAAAAAACCTAATAAAAACTAATTTTTTTAACTTTTGAAATTTTTTCAAAGACTTTTACAAGACTTTCTCCGATCAACAAAATTCTTTGACTTTTCCTTCATTTTCGGGATTTCTCTATCCTGCGGCCACCCTGCTTTAAAGCTTCTCTTGGAAAATGAAAACTTTCCAGGATAATCGTAAGTCAGTTTATGATTCAGGAGTCATTATTATTTCATTTTGAATAAAGCTCTCTGCGTATTTGCGTAGAGTATACCTTTATCGTAGCGGTCTCGTAAAATTGTATTTTTGGATGGGGTAGCACAGCTGCTGCTGTTGAACTATTAAGGATGTTAAACAATCTAAAGATGAGTTATTAAAATATTTCCAACTCCTTATTTTGTATCTGTAGAACTTTTTAAATTTCCTTTTTCAAGATTTATTAAATATTAAAAAAATTTTATCTTTAAAAATCTGCTTGAAAAGAACCTTTCAAAGATCCTCGAAGTTTATGAAAGGGATATTTATTCCAAGAGTATATTTTGAATCCACAGATAAGGGGCCACCTATAAACTACGTTGCAATTTAGTCCCTCACAAAAAGATTAATTTTCTACAAAATCGTTAAATTTTCAATCAGAAAATATTTATTTTCAACTAAAAATGAAATTGATCAATTTTTAGATATCAAATTAATTTAAAAAAAAAACATATAAATTCTCCGATTTTTGCTATTTTTATTCTCAACATCCCTGATTCTTAGAAGCTTTCGATAAAATAAAATTGCTCAAGTTCCATTATAGGCTGCAAATAGGACACCAGCGGGACCGTTCTGTGAGGCCTGTTATTGGGTTTCGCATTGATTTCTGTGAAATTGAAAAAATTTAGGGGAATTAAAGGTAAATGAGAAGAATTTCTATGAAATTCATACAAATGCAAGGTGAATTTTAAAAAGTTCAAATAAATTGAAAATCATTTCAAAATCTGAAAAAACTTCATTGAATTCAGTAACTTGGAAATAAGCTTAGAAATATTCAAGGGAACTCCAAAGAATATGATGATATGGCTAAGCATCTTGATGTGGTTAAAATTCTTCAGGGTCAATTAAATAAAAACATTTAAGAATTCAAAGAAAATCCATTTTATCAAGTTGAATGGAATTAAATTAGTAGAATTCAAACGAATTCAAAAATATCATATCAATTCCAAAGAACTTCAAAGAATTCAGGATAAATTAATAAGAATCCGGTCTGAATTCCGAAAAATAATTTTAAATTTCTTAAAATCTTGAAAGCCCTACTACCTTATAACCAAAAAAGTGAATTATGACTGCATACTACTTTAAAAAATGCAAGTGAATTGGAAATAATTTTTAAAATCAAAAAAATTCGAATGATTTCAGTAAAATTTGGGTGAATTGAATGGGAAATGAGGAGAATTCGATGAAATTCATTTAAAAAATCAAGCTCATTAAATTGCGTAAGTTGAACTCAGATTAGAAAAATTAAAAGGGCATTCAAAATAATTTGATGAAATGCCTAAGAATTGAAGGTGCGTTTAAAAGACTGCAAGATAAACTAAAAAAAAAATCTTTTTAAGAATCCATTGAATTAAATAAAATTGAGTGAATTCAGAAGAATTACAAATATTTCAGGATTTTCTAGAAATATTTGAAAATATTTTCACATCATTGAAACCTTACGAAATTCCTTACTTCGTGTCAATAAATACTTTGGAATCCATTAAAATATTAAAATCCCTTGAAACTATTTATATCTCTTGAATAAATAAAAAAAATTTTGGGAATCTTTTAAAATTTCCTCAAATATTTCAAATCCTTTTAAATATTTTTAAATTACTTGAAAGCGTCTTTGAATCTTTTGCACCCTTAAATATTTAAAATCATTTCAAGTGCCATTAAGTTACTAAAATCAATTAAAAATTTCTTTTCAATCTTCTAAAATAACTTAAAATATATTAAATCCTTTAAAATTTGTACAGCTCCTGAAAATGCCAAAGTATGTGCAAAAATACCTTAAAATATTTTAAATCCTTTGATTATTTTATCAACTAATCCTCAGGATCAATTAAATAAAATCTAAAAAAAATTAATCAACTGAAATAAGTAAATTGAATAAATTCAGAAAAATTCAAGTGATTTAAACAATTAAAAGAATCTCAAAAAATTTCATTGTAAATTCCAAAAAATAATTTCAAAATCTCTTCAAATGTTTGAAACCTTATGAAATTTCTCACTTCGTGTGAACAAATTTTTTGGATTCCATTACAATATTAAAATCCCTTAAAATTATTAAAACGTTGGAAATCCCTTTCTCTTGAATAAACGAAAAAATTTTGGAAACCTTTTCAAATTTCCTCAAATATTTCAAATCCTTTTATATCTTCTATAATCCCTTGAAAATGTCTTTGAATCTTTTGCACCCTTAAATATTTAAAATCATTAAAAGTGCCATTAAATTACTAAAATCAATTAAAAATTTCTTTCCAATCTTCTAAAATGACCTAAAACATATTATATCCTTTAAAATTTGTACAGCTCCTGAAAATGCCAAAGTATGTGCAAAAATACCTTAAAATATTTCAAAATCTTTGATCATTTTATCAATTGATCCTCAGGATCAATTAAATAAAAACTTAAAAAAATGTTAATCAACTGAATTAAGAAAAAATTGAGTAAATTTAGAAAGATTCAAGTGAATTAAAAAAATTGAAAAGAATCTCAAAAAAACTTCATTGTAAATTCCAAAAAATAATTTCAAACCTCTCAAAATCTTTGAAAACCTACAAAATACCGCACTTCTCATGAATAAATACTTTAAAATCCACTAATAAAATAGTATAAACAGGGTGTCTAGCGATTCCTAGGAACAAAATTCAAGGACTTTTCCAGGTTTTCCAGGGCAAGAAATCAAAGTTTTCCAGGTCTCCTTTTTTACATTAAATAATGAAATAAACGTTTGTCATACATGTAAAAAATGAGCCATTTCATTTTTTATCGGCCAAAAATATCTAAAGGAAGCCAAGTCGTAAATAAAAAAATTCTTCATTTTTTGCGAACATGAGTCGTCTTTGTGAAATCTTTAGGAATACTTTTAAATCTTTGTAATGTCTTTGAAATAATTGAAATCTTTTGAAATCTTTGTGAAGTATTACAAACCTTAGTGAAAGCTTGAAATCTTTGAGAAATCTTTTGGCATTTTTCAAAGCTTTTGTAAAATCATTAAAATTCTTGAAACCTTTGCGAACTCTTTCTTTAATCTTTATTTGCGAAATCTTTTGTGTCTGTTTAAAATCATTGAAGCCTTGAAATTTTCTCAAATGTGTTAGTGAAAGCTTTATGAAATTTGTTGTAATCGCTGAAAATCACTGGAATATTTGAAATTTTTAAAAAAATGCCATGTCGTTTAAAATATTTGAAATGTTTTTAAATCTTTGAAATATTTTTAAATCTTTGAAATATTTTTGAAATGTTTCTTTAATTTTTGTTCGTGAAATATTTTCTGTTCGTTTGAAATTCTTTAAAATATTTGAGAAATCTTTCGGAAATCTTTTGTAATCGTTTGAAATCTTGTCAAACATTTTTTTAATCGTTTAAAGTCTTTGAAATGATTTGAAATCCTTGAAGTCTGGTGTACTGCAACCTTGTTGAAATCTTTGAAAATTCTCGTATTGTTGTGAAATCTTTATGAATGTTTTATGAAATCTTTGAAACTTTTGTCAAATTTTTTGACATCTCCTAAACAATTTTTATGTTATTTCAAATCTTTGAAATGTTTTGAAATCTTAGAAATTTGGTTTAATGTGAAATGTTCCAAATCTTTATGAAATGTTCGAAATTGTGGGGAATTTGTGTGAAAACTTTTTAATCTAGAGTATACGCGCCTTTTTTTAAATTTTTTAAATCTTTGAAATCTTTGTGAAATATTTTGAAATGTTTATAAAATCTTTCTTGAATCTTTGTTTAGAAAATCTTTTGTATTCGTTGAAGCCATTGAATTATTTTGAAATCTTCTGAAATGTTTTAAAACCTCTTGAAGTCGTTTCATATTTTTGAAATCTGTTGCACACTCAAAAACCAAGTGGTCAACCCCTCGAAGCAGCAAGATTTTTTATAAACGAGATGCTTCTTTCATAATAGGCTTAAATATTTAAATTACTCTTCGCATTTCGATAAAATTACTGTTTAAAAAAAAAATAATAATTAAAATTCAAGGTTTTCGTGACAAAATCAAGGAGATTTCCAGGTTTTCAATTTAAAAAAAAAATTAAGGAGAGTTATAGGTTTCCAAGGTTTTCAAGGTCACTAGACACCTTGATAAAATCCCGTGAACTCTTATAAAAGTGAAGTCTTTATTAAATCTTTTTAATCCCTGCAAATTAATTAAATTAATTAATAATTTCTTGTATTTTTAACAAATTTCCTATATGTTAAATAAAAGCTCTTAAAAATGCCTTAAAAGTTTTAAAAACACCATAAAATCTTGAAAATCCTCTCAAGCTGTTGAAATCGATTGAAAATGTATCGGAATCTTTAAAATTAACCTGAAATATTTTAAAAGAATTAAAGACACTTCAGAAGTATGTCCTGAATTGAATGAGAATTGAACCGATGAGATAATATACTGAAAGAAAAGTGTCGCAGGGTACCATAGGGATCAAATCTTAAAAATTTGGTGCTTTAGGGACCTTAACTAAGTTGTTATTTTTCTCAACGGTCGCCCCCTTAAATTAGTAACATAGATTATGGACGGCCCCAAAGCAGAAATAGGAATTTGTCGATTATCTCAAACCGCAGATTATTATCGATGAATAATTTTGATACGTACAAGAAATGGAGCAATAGTCCTGGGAAAGGTGTGTGTGGTGCTATAGAAGCCGGTCTTCGCCAGCTGTTGTTTCTGTTGTTCCTGGGTCGACGAGGATTGCTAGTTGGTCGAGTTCTTGCATGAAGCATTTCCAGTTGATTTCCACGCACCTCGGACAAGAAAATCGAGGGTTGCGTCGTGACATGAGTTATCGTCTGCGGATTGTAGGAATGAGTTATCGGTAGTGGTGGAGCGACTGTGTTGCCGCCTCGGTGGGAGCCCAACAACTCCAATTCGACTTCCCTCTGCAAGACCAACAAAACAAAAAGAGAATTATTAGTATTTTTATTTCATCAAACTGTTAAATTCCTTCTATATTAAATATTGAGGATTGCTGTATCAGGTTTGCTACAAGAGTCTGGTTACAAATTTTTTTTGTAATTCAACCAATTAAATTTAATTGTGATAAATTATAATACAATGATAATGGTTTGTCAACAAGTTTAATTGAATTTAAAATAATTTTCAATAATATTTTTATTACAGTGAAAACAAGTATTCTGTAATTATTGGGAATGGTTAAGCTGTGATACGCCACCTGGTGACCAACATTCGAACTAGAAAGAATAGGCACGATTTTAAAGATGCATTTTAATTTGTGCATAAAAGTATTTTAACCATTTTTTTGTGAAGTTAAAAGTATTTATTGGATAATACGAATAAGTCTTTGCCGGAAAAAAAGTGTTTTAGATGGAATTTACATATTATACAGTGAAAACCCACACTTTTTGACAGAAATATTTAAAAAAACAAAAACAATTATGGTTCTCTTTATTGTGATTTTCAAAATATTATAATCTTAAATGGACTTATTTTGAAGAAAAAATGAACTCAAAGTAATTTTTTATTAATTTGTACATGAAATATTTACTATTTAAAAATCTGATCTAAAAGTTAGGATAGAATTCGTATTTAAATTCCAGTCGTCTATTATTTGTATTCTATGCATAATATGGATAAAATTTGTTACTACATAAATTAATTAAAGTTTATTTAAACTTACAATGCATTGAACCTCACATGAAATAATTGTATTTTTTTAAAACCCTATTTCACAAAAATGAGTTTTTTTACTGTATAAGATGGAAATTCTATCTAAAACTTTTTGTTTTTCATGAATATTTGTTCTTAGTATTCAATAATTGTTTTATCATTTACAAAACAATCGTAAAAACACATTTATGCCAAAATAAAAATACATCTTTAATGTTCAAGAACAATTATAGTCAAACCATTTATGCAAGGATGAGGATTACAGTTGAAAATAATAGTAATCTACAAAAAAACCCGAACTTTATAACAAAGTTAAAACAAAAGTTTTAGATCGCACGAACTAATAAAATTGTCTATATTAAAATTTATTTAAAAAAAAAATCAGTTCACGAATTTCATCAACATCTTCCAGTTGTTTTTTGCCTTTCCCATTAAATCTTGTATTTCTTTTCATTTAATTCTTACACTTAGTCTGATATTTGCCTTTTTCTTAATTTTCCTTTTCCAATTTCCAAATATAGAATTCGCTATAAAATGCTAAACTATTAAGACTTTGAAATAGGGAAGATTAAAAAATTCCTAGTCATTTTTTCAAAATTCCATGACTTTTCCAGGTTTATGGAACACTTTTTTTAAATTTCATGACTTTTCCAGGTCTTCCAGGTCTTGTAGCAAACGTGTATATGGAAACCCGGTTTATAAATTCCATGACTTTTTCAAGTCCAATTTCAACTGATCGGAGACTAATTTAACAACAATTTCTTGTACAATTATTAATTAATCGGGAAGTCTGCAAAACTTCAATTTTAAGATTCCTTGATTTTTAAACTCCCGGTGCCACCC
>NC_046660.1:67163165-67170849 GCF_010883055.1 Belonocnema kinseyi
TCACCAATGGGGCAAAGACCGGAGTTTATCAAATTCATGTAAAAGAAGATTCAAACGATTTAAAAAGATTTCAAAGAATTTATGATTTTTAACAATATTTTTATTGTTCAGGTTATATAATCGGTTGAATATAAATTATTTTCTAGCTCAGACATATTCAGGAGTTTAAAAGATGCAAAGCAGTAGCTCATTAATTAAGTAATTACTCCCGGAAAACTTAGACGCGTGATATTTTCAAAATTCTCTGATTTTTCGACCAATTTTTGATTTCAAATCATCAATATTCAAATACCAGCATTTTAATCTTATGATATTTTTGTCATCGAATATTTTACAAGCGGAATAAAACAGTGTTTCAGATACAAATTAAAAATTTTTAACTGTATAAATTTATTTCAAACAAAAAAATAAGTTTTTTACTTTAAAAGATACTCTTTAACAGAAGACTGGAATTTTCAACAAAATAATTGAATTTTTTAACATAATAGTTGAATATTCAACCTAAAAGCGAAAATTGCATGCAAAAAAGTGTCATAGTTTATATTTGAATAAAAAAAGAATGAAATTTATACAACAAAAGAAAGGAATTTTAAAACCAAAGAGACAAATTTTCAACAAATGAAGATTTTTCACTCAAAAAATAAATAAAAATTTATCTAAACTATTGAACGAATTCTTGACTAAAAAATATTAATCTTAAAAAAATGAAAAAGTTAGATTTTCTGTTAAAAATGAATTCTAAACAAAAAAAGAAGTATTTTCCACCAAACTGTTAAATTTTCAACCAGACATAAGCCTTCAATACAGAAATTTTTCACAATGAAGTTTAAATTTGACCCAAGTAGTTTTATTTTCAATTAAAAAAGATTAATTTTCAACAAGATAATTAAACTTTTAACCAACGAGATAACTTTTCAACTTAAAATATAAATCATTAACAACAAAAGTGATTTCTTAATAAAGCGATTCAACCAAATGTTTAAAACAAATTAGTTGAATTATCAAGCAAAGAAGAACGATTTTTAACCAAAATGTTCCATTTTTATACAAAAAATAAAATTTCTTCTATAATAGATGAAGTTTTAAATCAAAAAGATAAATTAAAAAAAAAATAGTTTAATTTTCTGTTGAAAAAGATTTTAGTCGAGTTTTCACGATCAAACTATGAATTTTTTAACAAGAAATAATTTTCTACGAAAAAAATTGAATTTTCAATCCAAAAAGACTAATTTTTTCAACCAAAAAGGATGAATTTTTAACAAAAAGTAAATTTTCTACGAAATAGTTAAGTATTTAAGAAAATTGTATAATAGCTTCATTTCTAACCAAACAGTTGCATTTTTAACCAAAAAAATTAATTTCTGCTAGAACAGGTAAACTTTAAAATAAAAAAGACAAACTTTAAAAAAAAAAGAGTTGAATTTCTAACCGAAAAGTTAACAAACAAAAAATAAATTTTCTATTAAAAAAATAAATTCTTAGATTCTCATAAATTCTCAGAACTCTAAACTATACACAAACATTCCTTATGACTTGAGGAAGGTTTAAATGTAAAAAAATGTATACATCCTCTTCAGCTTTTCAAAATTTATGACGTTCGATTTGATCCGTGTCTTATTTCTCGGCGCTACTCGACCAATCACATTCACTCATTCTACCTCTATGGCTGGGATAAAGTAAACACTGTCAAGCAATATTTGTTGATACTGGAGGATTTTGTTTCAATTAAATACGGGTTTCTGAATGATAATATTGGAATTTATAGGAGTTCTTCTCGCGCTAATCTATGACCTGTCATAAATAAATATTTGTTTACGATAACGATAATGATTGAAATAAGGCAAACAATACCTGAAAAAAAATAAAAATTCTACTAAAAAAATGTCCACAAAAAAAGCATAACCAAATGAGTCTAAAAAACAACTGAAAAATTTGAAAAAACTCCAAGTCTAAGTTTTCTTCACAATCATATAAACAGAAAAACGTATTTTAAAAAATACTGCTATTGAAATTACTTATTTATTTTTACATAGATCTAATTTTAAAATTTATTTATTGCTTTTAAATGTTTTTTATTTGAATATACTTTTTGCCTTATTCAAATTTTTCTGCCTTCATTTTCCTTGAGCTTTACTAATCAGGATAAATTCCTAAGACTTCGAAAAAATTTAAGTTTAATGCAGTGAAAATCAAATTTTTTAATTTAGAGGAATTCAAAGGAATTTGATTAAATTCTTAAAATTTTAAGTGAATTGGAAACAATTCGAAAAAATGCATTGAATTCAGTAATTTTGAAATGACTTTAAAAAAATTCACGGGAAATCGAAAGAATTTGATAAAATGCCTAAGAATTCAAGGTGAATTTCAAATCAAGGCAGATTACTGGTAAACAAATATTTGTAAATGTCTTTAGATCTGAAATCCTGCAAAATACTTTACCTTGCTGTGCATAAATTCTTTGAAATCCATTAAAATATTATAAAATCCTGTACAATAAAATAAAATCTCTTCAAACGTTTAAATCTCCTGAAAATGCCTAGGAATAGTTGGAAATGCCCTGAAATATTTCAAATCCTTCGAAAATCCTTTCAAATGATTGAAATCAATAAAAAAAACTCTGCAAACCTTACAAAATTTCTCCTAGAAAATCCCATAAACGTCTTAAAGCTCTTGAAAATATCTTGCGATCTTTAAAATATCCTACAATTTTTTAAATTCCATTAAATAACCAAAATCAATTACAAATTTTTTGGAATATTTTCAAATATCCTAAAAAAGCAAGAATCCATTAAATACTTTTAAAAATACTTCACTTCAAATTATTGTAATCTATTATAAACACAACAAGGCATTTCGAATCATTCAAACTCTTTTGGAAGCCACTGCTTTTTTTAAAGAACTTTAAAATTCGTTGACATCTCTTTAAATTATTAGAATAAATTGAAAATTTCGCGGAAATCTGATAAAATACCTTGGAATCTTTAAAAATACCATAAAATATTTCAAATCCTTTTAAAGTCCTTGGAATTTTAAAAATACCCTAAAATCTTTCAAATCCAGTGAAATAACTTTAAATAACTGAAATAAATTAAAAATCCCTTGTATTATTTTGAAATAACGTAAGACCTGTAGAATCTTGTAAAATCGTTGCATTCCTTCCGAAATTCTACGAATTTCTTTAAACCCCACTGATAATTTTTTGAATCCCTAAAAATCATTAAAATCCTTAGAATCGTTGAAAAAATCTTTAAAATCCTTTTGAATCTCTTCAAATGATTGAAATCTATTAAAAATTACTTGGAATCTTTTTAAATATCCTACGATCTTTTGAAAACCCTTAAAATGATTAAAATCTATTAGAAACGTTTTGAAATCTTTTAAAATATCTTAAAATATTTCTAAAGAATTAAAAAAAATCAAAAACAGACATAAACCTGAATTTAATTTAACTTATTGCATGAAAACTGACTAAGGTAATATTTTCATTTTAAAAAATGACTATAGTGACTTTCTCTTTAAAACGTGATAGAAAAAAGTGAATAAAAAGTGATTTGAGAATGAAAGTAACCTGATTATTCTTGACCAATAAAATATCCTGATCACCAGGGTATTTCTTGTCCAGATTAATCCAAATGTAAAGATTTTTTCAACAATTATTGAATTCTAAAACATTGGTCCTTAATATTAATACAAAATATTATTAAAAAGTCTGGAATTATAATCATATTATTTTTACTAGTGAAAAAATTCAATTCACATCAATTCTTTGAAAGTCTTTGCAATAGATTCAACTGAACAAATTCCGAGTCTCCTTTTTCAATTTCCAATTCTTTTTTTTTCAGGTAGAAAACATTATTTATTTTTATTGGCCCTTTATTTCTTTGTATTATTTTAACTCTTAAGTAACTCGAAATATTCTAATATCGAGCTTTTTTTTTTAATATCAGTTTTGTAAAATTTGACTAAACTTACTGGTTGAGTTAGTTGATGATGAGCAGTATAATGCGTCGTGTGAACCTGCGGAGGTGGCGGATGTGGATGATGAAGAGCAGCAACTGGTCCTGGAGCAGGGAATCCTCGAGGAGCAGCACCCACTATAGAACCGACTAAACTATGACTCGAGTGCCCTGGGTGACCTGGATGTCCCGGGTGCCCTGGATGTCCGGGATGTCCAGGATGACCAGGATGTCCGGCGTGGCCAGGATGCGCTGGATGTCCTGGGTGTCCAGGATGTGCTGGATGACCGGGATGTCCAGGAGGAGTTGAATAGTGATTATGGTGATGTGGATGCGTCACCTGCAACAATTTAAATCAAAATTATAATTATATAATACGAAAGCTGACTCTCCCCAGTGCCCAAATTCAAAGTCTAAACATTACAAACTTTAATTTTCCAGACTTCACAGTCCAAAATGTTTTCAAAGCAGGGAAATTATGGTGATTTTTCACAATAATAGGAAAATAATAGGGGGATAAATTGTGGTAAATAAATCAAATAACTGTAGATACCATACTGAATTAATGTTATCAATTAGTTCTTAACCAAACATTTGCATTTACAAGCAAATATGTAGCTGAACTTTAAAACAGAAGAGACGAATTTTGAACAAAATAGCTATACTTTTAATCAAATAGTTCAACTTTCAAGTAAAAATGACGAATTCTTTTTTTAAGAGAGCGGAATTTTTAACCAAGAAAGTAAAATTTGTAACCAAGAAAGCATTTTCAAAAAGGATTTTTTTAAAGAAAGTTGAATTTTCGACAAAAAAAGTTAAATTTCGACAAAGAAAGACGATTTTTCAACAACCAAGAAATATGAATTTTCTACCAAACGGTTGAATTTGAAAACAAAAAATAATAAAATTCAATCAATAATTTTAATTTTCAAAAGCCAAAAGGATCATTTTCAGAAGACAGTTGAATTTTCAACCACCAAAAAAGATGTTGATTCTACCAAATGGATGAATATAAAAAATATGTGATTTGAAGAAAATAGTTGATTTTTAACAAAATAATTGAATTTTCAACCAAATAGTTGAATTAAAAAAATAAATAAATTTTCAACTCACAAAGATTGTACATTCAGTCAAGAAAATTTATTTTCTACCAAGAACTGAAGTTTCTAATAAAATACATGAATTTTCAACCAAATAGTTGAATAGTCAATTTAAAAAATTATTTTCAACTAAAATTATGAATTTTCAACAAACAAACAAAAGAATAATTTTTAATTCAATAGTTGCTTAAAAAAAAGAATAATTTGCTACTCACAAAGACGAATTTTGAACAGAATACATGAATTTTTAACCAAATAATTTGATTTTCAAAGAAAAAAAAAATTTCAACTTTATCACTTAACTTTCAAATAACACAATGAATCTTTTTTAAAAATTAAGTTTTTACAGAGCAGTTCAAATTTCAACCAGGTAGTTGATTTTTTAACCAAAAAAGATTAATTATCAAGGAAACATTTAATTGTTGATATTTCAGGCGACAGTTAAATTAAAAAGAGAAAAAAAAACTAATTTCAACAAAATAGTTAAGTCGTCAACCAAAATAGTTTAATCCTTTGCATTTTTAACAATAATGGAGAAATTCTTAACCAAGAGGATTAATAATCTACAAACAAAAAATTTCAAAAAAGTGCATGAATTTTTAATCAAATAATTAAAATCAATATTCAATTAAAAATATCAATTTTCATCATTTTTCATAACAAAAATTAATATACTTGACAAAAAAAAATGTTTAAGGAATTAATTTAACTTTCAAGCAAGTAGTTGTATTTTTAACTTAAAAGGACGAAGTTTCAACAAAAAAGTTGAATTGACAAAAAATGATGACATTTTAACAAAATAGTAGAATTTTCAGTCAAATAACTACTGATCAATATTAAATTAAAAATATCCATTTTTATCTAAACCTGAAAGTTACATTTTTCAGTCAAAAAATGAATATTCTTGACCAGAAACAAAATTTTAAAGAAATTAATTCAGCTTTCAACCAAGTAGTTGAATTTTCAATCCAAAAGGACCAAGTTTTAACCAAAAAGTTGCATTATTAACCAAAAATGAGAACTTTTTAACAATAAAGTAGAATTTTCAACAAAAAATTTGCATTAAAATTAAAATTTTAAAGTTTTTATTTTAAAATTTTTTGTATTCAAATGCTCAATAATTTACGCGTATAAAATTGAAGGTAGTAACATTTTTAAATATAAAAAATATATAAATCCACGTTATCATTTTCAATGCTCTAAATTAAAAAATCAATCAATGAACTTAAAATTTTTCAAAATTATATCACTTTATGGCATTTTAAACTAGAAACATCAAATATTGAAAAAATTTTAAATGAACACTTCTTAAATTAGAAATTCAATTAATTTCTCTTTAAATAGTTTAAACGTCCTTGGAAACCTTCAACATTTCATTTAAATATATTGAGAAATCTAGACGTTGTTTTAAATTGGTTTTAAATTTAAAATTATTTTGAAAATTTTTTTAGAACTTCTAAATATCTGTCAAAATGAATTGAATTTTTTCTACAATTTTCAGAAAATCCTGCATATTTTAGAAAAATTCTTTACAATTTGGATGTATAAATAACAATTGAACATTTATTATTTGTAGGCGAAATTTTAGCAATTTTAAGAGAAATGTAGAAGTTTTGAAAAGATTCAAACTGAATGTAAAACTTGAAACGATAGCCTGATATAAAACAAAATATAGATTTTCGCAGATTAAAAAAAAAAGATTTTTTTCAAGACTTGTGAAAGGCTTCAAAAGAATAAAACGATTTTCTTAAGATTCCTAGGGAAATTAAAAATAACTTATCATTTCGAAAAATTATTTTAAAAGAAGATTCAAAAAGCTTTTCTAAGATTTAAACAAAATTTTCAAAATAGATTCTAGAAGATTTTAAGAAAACTTTCTAAAATTTGCATGACAATTTTTAATCTTTTTAAAGCTGCTACATGTCTCTATAAATTACTTAATTTTTTCTACAAATGTTAATTTAAAAATTTCACTAATAAATTAAGCATTTTTCAAATATAACAATTAAAATTGTAACGTTCAAATTTTAAAGGCTCTTCGAAATTTTAACGATTGCAAGTTTTCTATGTCAAATAATTCAGTTAAAGATTCTTTACTTCTAAATATTTGCTTTCAATTCGTTTTTGTTCATTTTTTATTAATTGAAGTACAGATAAATTTTTAAAAATGTATTAATTTATTAAATAAAAATGTTTTATATCGAAAATTTTCAACATCAAAGGCTTTTATATTTTATTTGTTCAAGTCTTTGAGAAAGAATTTTAAAATTCTTAAAATTAAAAATGTAAGCTTGGAAATAAAAATGTTTAAAGTGAAATTATTTTGAATTACGCATTGTAAGCTAAATAAGAGCTTAATTGAAAAACATAAAAGTTCCAATAATTATTTAAAAACTGTTGAAGCCGAAAGTGGACAGATTTTTCTTCCACAAATTTGTAAAATTCCCGGCCAAACAAAAAAATTCACTGTCATTTCCCGGTTTAAAAAAATTCACGGTTCAGCGGCCACCCTGATTTTCTTAATAAGTGCTAATCCTTCAGTTCGCAATTAAGCCAAAAAACGAGAAAAATGACAAGTTTCCTAAAAACAGGGGAAAAAGAGGAATTCAAAAAAAAAAAAAAAAAAAA
>NC_046660.1:67170859-67182099 GCF_010883055.1 Belonocnema kinseyi
AAAAAAAAAAAAAAAAACGGAAGAAAAAAGAGAAATATAGAAAAAATACTCTGAAGTATGATTTTCTAAAGATTTGATTACCTGACACGAATGCGCAAATGCGTGTGGTCCAGGCGGTGCATAATATCCATGAACATGACAGGGTAGTCTGTAACCCGCAGTCTGAGGATGCCAGAGAGTTTCACCACTGACAGCAACTCCCAGACCGGAGACGCCAACTTGACCAACTTCGACAACAACTGGCCCACTGGTTCCTTGAGCCGGATGATGAGACGAACCGCTCGGATGATGAGCATGGGACGGGTGAGCATGATGCATATTATGTTGAGGGTCATGGAGACTATGATGCAGATTGTGAATATTGTGATTTTGGTGTTGATGTTGATGTTGGTGCTGGTGTTGGTGCTGGTGGTTGTTGTGTAGTCCTGGGTGCACATTGTGAGAAGAAGGCAGGTGGGGATTGTGCACTCCCTGGAGGAATGGGCACGACGGTGTAAACGATTCGGTGTATCGCTGGTATCGATTCCTGATTGGTGGGCTGCCACGTGCCGCCAGGTGGCTACGAGATGATCGCCGTTGGGCTGGTGCCACTTCCCAGGGCGGAGTTGGTGTATGTAAGGGTGGAGTCGGTGCCGGTGGTGCCGACTCTTGTACTTCAATTCCGGAAACTGTGCCATTGCGAGAAATTCTGCGACGCTTCCTCGATGGAGATTCGCTCTAAAAAGAATCCGAAATTTCAGTTTTTAAATCAACAGAGTTCATCTGGTAACAGGGTGGCAATTCAGCGGATGATTTTCAATTTCCGGTCATTTGCTGTTTAAATTTTTTAATTTTCCCGGTGAATTGAAAATTGCATATTCATATTTGCCGCAAAACGCAAATATGTATTTTAATTCATTACGTTCATTATAAACATCATTTAAACCAAAAAATTGCAAAATGAATTTTAAAAAAACAAACGAATTTTCAACAAAATAGTTCAATTTTCAACCAAATTGTTGAATTTCAACAAAAAATGAATCAACTAGAATAGTTAAATTTTAAACGAGAAACTTTGAAATAAAAAGATTATTTTTATACAAAAAAAAGAACAATTTTTCAACAAAATACATGGATTTTTAACGAAATAGTTGAATTTGTAATTAAATAAAACAAATTTTCAAACAAATTAATTAATTTTGAACTAAAAAAATCGCAAAACAAAAATGCAGTAGTAACATTTTTTATTTCAAAAATAATTTTTAACCAAACATTAAAGTTATTTTTTGTTTAAAAATAATTTGTAACCAAACATAAAAGTTTGCAACTAAAACAATGAATCTTCAAATAAAGTATAATTGAATTTTTAAACAAAAAATTAATTCTTACTAAAAAATATAAATTCTCAACCAAAATTAAAATAATTTAATTTCAATTAAAAAAATGAATGTTTAACCAAACGGATGAATTTAAACAAATGTTTACATTTTCAAACAAACTGATGAATTTTCAAACAAAATTATGAACATTTAACTGAAATAGTTTAATTTTAAACCAGAAAGATGAATTTTTTTAATGAAACCATGTATCTTTAACTAGAATAATTGAATTTTTGACCAAAAAGAATATTTTTCAACCAAGAAGATTAATTCCTTAAAAAAAGACGAATTTTCAACTAAAATAAATACATTTTATATTCAAACTATGAATCTTCAGTCAACAAAATTAATTTTTAACAAAATAATTTAAATTTCAACCAAATAATTGTATTCCCATCTTCAAAGATGAATTTTAATTAAAATGATAAATGTTTAACTGGAATACTTGCATTATTAACCATAAAGAATAATTTATAAAGAAGAAGATTGAATTTCGAGGGGAAAGATTATCAACTATAAAATAAAAAACATTTTTTAACAAAATACGTGAATAGTTAAAATTTCCGTTGTAAATATTGTTTTTAATAATAAAAAAAACTTATTTTTAGCAAAGTAGTTAAATTTTCTAATGGAATAGTTCAATTTTTAGATAAAAAACATTATTTTTACCAAAATAGTTGCATTTTAAAAGATAGATGAATTTTCAATTAAAATGATGAATCTCCACAAAAAAAACTTAATTTTTAACAAAAGAGTTTTACTTTTAACAGCAAATAGTTGAATTTTTAACTACAAAAATATACATTCGCAATAAACAATGTAACCAAATTTTCTATTAAAATTCAAAAAAGGGATTTTTTAATCTCCTTGCTTCTAAAGCAGAAGTATAATTCTTTAACCACATAGATACATTTTAATCTGAACTGAAGAATATTAAACTAAAATAGATGCATTTTTTATCAAAAAGATTAATTTTTAAACAATAAAATTAATTATCAAACAAAAAGATAAATTGTCAACCAAAACCTAAATAATTAAGTTTTCAGTTAAGAAAATCAATGTTCAACCAAAAAAATGAATTTTTAATTACAATTATAGAATATTAAAGCGGAATAATATTTTCATTTTTAGTTAAGTGAAACAATTATTTTCAACAAAAAGAAACCAATTTTCAATAAAAGAGTTTTTTTCTCTTTTTTTCTTCAACACACTAAATGTATTTTAAATTAAAAAACACAACTTTATATCGCAATGGTTCAATATTGAACTATAAATGATCCATTTTCAACCCAACGTGGAATGGTTACATTTTCAGTCGAAAAAATTAGTTTTCAATCAAATAGTTTAATTTTTATCCAAAAAAGCTGAAGGTTCAACCAAAAATAAAATAGTTTAATTTTCCGTTAAAAATCTAATTCTTAACAACCACAATAATGTATTTTCAGAAAAATAGTTAAATTTTCTGCTTTTTTAAAAAGAGATGAATATTCAATTCAAATTATGAATTTTCCAACATCAACAAAATTAAATTTGAACAAAAGAATTTTTGACCGCAAGTAGTTGAATTTTCAAGAAAAAAAAAGATAAATACCTAATGAAAAATGTGAAAAATGTATATTATAATTTAGAAATAGTTTCTCTTCGAAATACTACTTCTACTCTAAAAACTACTTGAAGCACTTTCTTTTTCTGAAATTTCGAAGAAGGAACTTTTAAGTTGTGACCAATTTTGACCTGGAACAGGCATTTTTTAACTCCATTTTTCTAAACCCCAGTTTAAATTCTTTTAAAAAATTCCGGTTCCATGTCAAAAATTCCCTGTTTCCAAGTGAAATAATATTTCTTTATCGAAACTCCCTATCCTAAAATAAAAAACGGTAATTATTTGCACTCATATGCCCTACCTGTAAATAAAGTAGAAGTCACTTTTCTAAATTGACCAAAATGATTAAAATAATGAAAACTTAAATTTTTCTGTTTTTAAACAAAATCCCGGGCATTCCAGGTTTTTTTCTCGGTCAATAAAATTCACTGTTTCCCCGTCAAGTCGCCACCTTAATTATTCTATTCACATCATAACTGGTAGCGAATTAACACCAAAGTTTTATTAAGTAAAATTGAGACAATACCTTTCTACCATCGTCTTGACTAGGTGGCCTGTAAAATGGAGGCGAAGGCTGAATTTGAACAGAGTTCAGGGGTAGTTGACTTGAACCTGGAAAAAGGAATAACAAAAGTTGAAATGTAGAGACCAAGACATCATCAAATAGCAGGAAATAATTGTGAAATGTAGTGATTCACAGCGGCTTAGTAGTATATGCGTCGTTCCCAGTTAGCTGGTTAAAAGCGGATATAATTTATTATTAGAATCTTTTTATATCATATCTTAAAAATGTTTTCTAGTCATTTTTTTGTAAAACTTTTTTTTGCTAGCTTTGAAAATATGTTGAACATTTCAGCACTTTCGACTGATAAATAGTATAGCAGACAAAAATTCAAGAAGATCAAAGATTGAAATATATATTGGATAGATCGACAATTCACAGAATTAAGAAATGCTCATATTTGAATATTTTTTAATGGATTTCTTTCAGTAGCTACATTTAAATTTTGATTATTATGATCATCAATTTTTTTTCTAATGAATTAATTTCAATACAGAATTCTGAATTTTTAAAAGTATTTTTTTTAAGTAAGCTAGAAAGAAATAATTTGAAAACAGTAAAATTACTATTAGAAAACCCTACTTTTTCTCTGTTTATTTCCTCACACGTTTAAATTTATTTTAATATACTTTTATCAGTCGAAAGCTCTAGAATGCTCAATGTTAGCTAAAAAAATGTAAGTGCTACAAAACAAAAATTAATTTTTTTTAATGAATTAACAAAAAATTATGAAGACAACAAATGTTGTAAATATGTATTTTAATAGCATATAAAACCAAGTCATATAACAATCATCGGCAAATTGATTATAATTTATCCGAGGCTCCTAAATATATGCTCTCTTGTTGCATATTACTTTTTATTTCCAACATTTTTTTCTACAACCGGAAGTAATATAAGTTTCACTTATACGCCGTTTTAGGTTATCCAACTACTTTTGATTTAAAGTTAATTATTTTTCATTGAAAAATCTACAATTATATTTTTGGTTGAGAATTCATATTTTTTGGTTAACAATTTAATTATTTTGTTTAAAATTTAGAATCTTGTGCTTTAAATTCAATTGTTTTGTAGAAATGTCTTCTTTTCTCAACTGAAAAATCTTTTTTAATAGAAAATTCTATTATTTTTATGAAAACTCTTCTTTTTCGTTTGAAAGTTAATCTGTTTTGCTTGAAATTCAACTTTGTGATCAGGCATGTCGCTTTTCAATAAATTCGACTGTTTTCTACCAAAAATACTTATGGTTCAAATATCCAACATTTTTATTTGATGATAAAATTAATTTTGATTTTTGGTTCGACGATTTATAATTTTAGTTAAAAATTGATCACTTTGGTTTTTATTGAATTAGACTTTTTTTATTTCAAATTGAAATATTTTTTTGGTTGAAATATCAATAATTACATTTTCCACAGAAAATTCGTTTTCTTTTTGTTAAAAATTTTATTATTTAGTTGAAAAGTTAATTATTTTGTTGTAACTGCAACTTTCTGGTCGACAACTGATGTTTAGTTATAAATTCAACAACTTTTTGTTGAAAATTTGTACTTTCGGGTGGAAAATAAACTTTTTATTTGAAAATTCGTATTTTTGTTGTGAAAATTCTGATTTTATGTAGAAAAATCGTCTATAGGACTAAAGATACAACTGTTTTGGTATAAAATGAAACTATTTCGTGGAAAATTAACCTTTTTGTTTATCACTTATATTTTAAGTTTGAAAATTAATTCTTTGTGGCCCAAAATTCCACAATTTAGTAGTTGAAATTTCAATATTTGGTTCAAAATTCAAATATTTGGTTGAAGATTAACTTTTTTTGTTGAAAATTCGTATTTTCGGGTTGAAAATGAACTTTATGGTTTAACATTAGCATTTTCGGGATGAAAATTCAACTATTTTGTAGATAATTCGCCTTTTGGCTTTGAAGTTTTACAATTTGGTAGAAAACTCAACTAATGGGTTAAAATCGTTTTTTGTTGTTGAAAATTTGTATTTTCGGGAGGAAACTGTATCGTTTTTCAATTGTTTTTTATTTAAAATAAAAACATTTTTTGGTTAAATATCAACTATATCTTTTATCTGAGAATTTCTTCTTTAGTTTAAAATTTAACTAGTACGTAATTAGTTAAAATTTGAACTTAGTTAAAAAGCCACGTTTTTAGTTGAAAACGCATCTCTTTAATTGAAAATTTGTTTAGAAAATATTTGAAATTGGTATTATCAAAAAGAATCTCTGCAAAGCGTCTTGTTTTCTAATATCTTGAATTTCTGTTCACAGTTCTTTATGAATCGAAGCTTTGTGAAAAAAAGTGGAAAATATGGTCAAAAAGCCTCGATTTGAGGTGTTCTAGGGGATTTTTGAAATTTAAAGGTGAAAAGGGATGATTAGATAGAAAAGAGGACAAGTTGTGATCCCTGGAAATATTACAAATTTCTCACCTTGTGCACTTCTGCGATATTCCATGTCTACTCCACTGGCTGCCAAGCCAGGGCTTATATTCAGTACAGGACCACGCATATTATTTTCCTGAAAAAGAAGATTAGTATTTGGTACTTATATTTTGTATAAGAGATAATAGTTTATAAAATATGTCTTATAAATGGCGAATGTATCAACAATATCAAGCATAATATACAAGTTTTCCCAAACTGCAAATTAATACGATCTTTACATAATGGTTACGAAGATTCGAATCTATCATATTTGAAAAGCAATCTTAAAGTAAAAAAATTCAGCCAAATTTAGTATAATATTAAATATTAGCATTGAAGTGGAAGTAATAAATTAATCAGTTGCTGAATTCGGAACAAAGGAATCAAATACAGAATTGGAAACAATATAAATTTTCGCTACGTATTCCCTGAAATGCAAAGCAGTTACATAAATTCAATGAGAGCATGTCTTTTGTATCAGCTACTTGCGCAAGACAGCCATTGTTAAAGTTTAACAAACCTGAGTGCAGATGTTGATATGAAGGAGAGAAGTGGCGTTCGGCGAATCAGTCGAGTCCTGAGAAAAATTTGGCAGAGGATGCCTCGAATGCGAACTGTGCTGCGGGGTTGGTTTGTACCCCACACTAGGTCCACCGATTCCCGTACGATAAGGAACCTCCTTCACAGATGGACCTGACGAGGTTCCCACTCCAGGACAGTCCCTGAAATCAGAGGGGAAAAAAAGAGAAATTAGATAATTTCATCCGTGTTTAGCTCTCTAGTAATTCTGAAAAATGAAACGGTAACTTTAAACTTAAAGAGCTTCATTTAGAAACTGCTAGCTACCCATGAAAATTATAATATGCTGGATACATTTCTTCCCTGGTAACCTAATACAGTAACGGTAATACCTACTACTCAAGATAAGGCTTCCTGATTGGAAAGCATTAATGAAGGCAGAATATCGGTACCTATCGAAACGAAATCAATATTTTAACTATCTATGTCGCTCTCTCGAAACGGCTTAATATATCAGCAAATTTTATAATCTGGAAATATCACTGGAGTGGAGAAAAATGAGCTCAAGGGTGCAGACTCAAAAACCTGCATTAAATATTTATATCTCAAATGTCTAAGATCTAAAAAGTAGTGAAATTTTGCACACAGCTTTAGGCGTTTTTTGTGCTTTAATGCGAACTGAATTAATAGAAAGCAATAATAATATCAAAGTATTTTTGGTTAAAAATGCTATTTGGTTGTAAATTTAATTATTTTGTTGACAATTCAACTATTTTGTACTATGGGGAACTTACCTAGTAGAAATTTAATATTCTCTGGTTATAAATGTAACTGTGCGGTTCATAATTGAGCTGTTTTGGTTGAGTATTGAATATTATTTTGCTGGAAATTCCTTTTTTTTGAGCTCCACTGTTGTTCATTTAGAATAAAAATTTTTATGATTGAAGTCTAATATTATATTTTCGGTTTAGAATTGAACTATTTTGGATTTATGTGCTACTATGTGGTTGAAAATTCAACTATTTGGTTAGTCATATTTTTTTCCAAAAAGTTTCCTTTTATAAAAAATTCGTTTTTTGCATGAAAATTCGACTATTTTATTGAAAGTCTCATTGTGTTTCGTTGAAAATTCACTTTTCTTGGTTAAAAATTAACTTGTTTGTTAAAAAATCGTATCCTTTGGTTAAAGTTAAACTATTTGTTAAAAAAATTAATTTTTTGTAGAAAAATCAACTTTTTACTTTAAAAGATTTTTTAGCTTGATAACTCAAATTGTAAATTGAAAATTTTTCACTTTTGGTACAAAATCTTGTTTATACAAAAATTCAACTCCTTTATGGAACATTAGTCTTTTTGGCATTAAAATTCGTCTTTTTTTGTAGTAGTCATATTTTTTTTTATTGAAAAGTTTTTTTTCTTTTTAAAAAAAATTCGTCTTTAGTAGTTGAAAACGAGTTTTGTTGTTGACAATTCAATTGTTTTCTCAAAATTCGTCTTTTTGGCCTGAGAACTCAAATATTCAGTTGAAACAACTGTTTTTAATTGAACTTTTTGTTTGGAAATTCGGTCATTTGGTTGAAAATTAATCTTTTTAGTTTAAAAATTCAACTGTTTGGTTCAAAATTGAATTATTTAATTGAAAATTTATCTCTTTTTCTTAAAGGTTTGACTATTTTCTTGAAAATTGATTTTTTTGTTTCAAAATTCTAGTTGTTAATAGTCATTGTTTTTATTTTCAACGCTACGACTCTCAATGCGGGCCTTCATCAGGAGAGCATTCCTCTCTAAAATGAATAGTGTTTTTTTATAACAAATGAAAACTAAAATACAAATAATGAAGGCCCACATTGAGATCCGAAACGCTAAGAATAAAATCAATGTTGATCAAAAACTAGAATTGCTTTTTTCTGTTTGTTTGAATTTAATTAATTATTAATTAATTAATTTTGAAAGAAAACTCTATTGTTGAAAATTTTTCTGTTCTGGTAGAAAATCTTTGTTGGTTGAATATTTCCCTCGTATCGTAAAAAATTGCATATTTCCCCTATTTTGAGAGAATTTTGGACTCTGAAGTCTGAATACGAAACTGAGGATTTTGACACAATAAGAACGAAATTTGAAACAAGCTAGATATTTTATTTTTGCTAGCGTCGAGTGAGGGTTGTGTTCAAAAGCTTTTGGGGCTTTGAGTCTCGTTTATCCTATCGATTTTCCCTGATAAGTGGAGGAAACTTTTTTGATCGCAAACTTTTCGCACGGCTACAATGAGGGTATAGGAGCCCCTAAGCCCTAAGGGAACTAAGCAGTATAGAATTCTAGATCATGGGAGTTGTAGAATAGGACCAGAGAGTACATGAGGCGATGGAGCTTGTCGATATGGGCACTCCCGTTGCCGTTCATTAAGTTGTTCATGAGGGTATTGCGCCTGTGAATCCTGGTTATGGGGGTGCCAGCTTCAACATTTATGGGATTCATTTAAAACATGTGCCAATATTCCCTCATATTCGATATGGAAGCCTGATCACAAAATGTTCAAATATTGGCTCAAGATTTTTGAATTTTCGATTTTAGGTTGAGATAGAATGCGCAAAACGGAAGGCAGAGGTGGCCCAGAATATTTATTTTTAAAATTCTCTGATTTTTTCCTGATTACTGACCGATTTTTTTATTTTCCATGACCATTAATATTAAAATAGTAGCATTTTAATATTGCAACATTTTTAAGACAGAATATTTTATGAAGGGCATAAAACACTTTCAGATTGAAATGTTAAAACTTCAAATTTATTTATTATTTAAACAAAAAAGGTGACCTTTCTACCACTAAGGATGAATTTTTGTTAGATGCCAGTTAAATTTTCAAAAAAAAAAAAAAAAAGATAAATTTTCCATTGAAAAGAACGAGTTTTTAGTCCATAAGATATTCCAGGAGAAACTAGAATTTTCGGCCAAAGAAGATTGCTGTTAACCAAATAATTGAATAAAAAAAATAATAATTAAATTTCTATCAAAATACTTGAACGTCCTATTTATAAAGATAAATTTTAAACGGAATAGTTGAATTTTAATATAGAATAGAGGAATTTTCAACAAACTAGTTGAAACTTTAACTAAATAGTTGAATTCACCAAACGGTCAAATTTTTAACAAAAAGAAGCTAAATTTAAACCAATAACAGATGATTTTTCATCTGTTACATTTTTAACAAAAAATATGTCAACTTTTAATGTAATGGATTATAATTTAAAAAAAAGGAATTTTAAAGAAAATAGTTGAACTTTTAACCGAAAAGTTATATATTAAAAAAAATTAATAGTTGATATTTCAACAAAAGTTTTAAATTTTAAATAAAATAATTAAATTTTTAACAAAAACGTTGATTTTTCAACCTACAAGTCTCAAAAATATGAAATTCCCACCAAACAAATTTTTTCTACAAAAAAAATACCAATTTCCTAAGGAATATAAAATTTCAACAAAAAATGGAAAGGTTAACTTTTCAGTAAAAAAATTAATTTTCAAGAAAAAAAACCGAACCTTTAACAAAATAGTCAAATTTTAAACTAAACAGATGAATTTTTAATTTATAAGTTGAAATTTCAAACAAACAATACAAAAATATTCAACAAATAAACATTTTTCAGTCAAGAAAGAAAAAAACTTTTATCCAAAATGTTAAAATTTCAACCCAAAATACGAATTTTAAGTAAAACAGCTGAATTTGCAACCACGCCGTTCCATTTATATCCAAAAAAGAGCAAATTTCGAACCAATGTGAGTAGTGTTCAACGAAAAAATATCAATTTTCATCAAAAAATGAAAATGTTACAGTTGCAGTTAAAAAAAGGATAATTTTCCACCACAACAAAAAACGATTTTCCAGCGCAATAATCAAATTTTCGACAAGAGATAAGTTTTTTTTTTAACAAAGAAGTTCCAATATTTACCAAAGAGGAATATTCAATTGAAAAGATAATTAAGAATAGGATTAGTTAAATTTTTTTTAATGCAACTAAGAAAGATTTCGAATGAATTTTCAACTTAAAAAGACATATTTACAACTAAATAATAAAACTTTAATCTAAAATTATAATTGCCAGGAGAATAAACTGAAAAAAGATGTAGAAATAAAATTCCGCGACTTTTGCTTTCCCTGATTGGAATGGATTTAAATTTACTAAGATTTTTCATATGAATTCAACCAACTTTAAAGCTGTGAATTTGGAAACCTTTGACCATATCCACCTCTAAGGCCTTAAAAATAAACCCCATCCTTAAAAATTCTAAAGGTTCAAAATCAGGAAGTTCTAAAATTCGTAAAACCTTGAATTAGCTTTGATCGGATACCGTTCAAGTTGAAAAAATTAAATTAATTCCGAAGGCCTCTGTACTTTGAAACTGAATCCCCAACTCTCTCAGAAAGGCATGAAAATCTATCAAAATTGCAAGGACTAAAAAAAACCTTGCACCTCTCGTCTACAACAACTTATTCACTGTCTTCTCTGGCCTATTTTTTCATGGTGATTTGAATGATTATATGGAATGAGAGTCATCGTTCCAGAAAACACGGCCCTGAGACGACCCTGTTTGCAGAAGGTACTACGCTCCTGATGTTTTCCCAGGGCCATGCGTTCTCTCTCGCTCTCTTTTTTCCCTCCCACTCTTCTTTGCTTTTGCTGGTGTGTTTTCAGGGCCCGTATTTCTGCCCCTTGTATATCCCCCCTCTCACTAACTCACTCACTCTCTCTCTCTCTCTCTCTCT
>NC_046660.1:67182199-67188171 GCF_010883055.1 Belonocnema kinseyi
TCTCTCATTCCATCTGGCTCTGTCCCTCTTGCACACGAATATCGAGCCTCCACAACCAACCTCGCGTGGCAAGCATGCAGGCAGCGTTCGCTTTCGATTCGGTTGGTGAGGCCAAACCTTACCAACTTGCACGCATTTTGGGTTTCCACTAAAAAAACCACCCGAGCTACGGGTTCTTTCTTGCCTCAGTGCCACAAAGAAATAATGACGTCGATAGCGTTCTTCAGACTCTGCGGTTTTTCGTGGTATTATAAACACGTTTTTAAAGCAGCCGCCTTTCTCCTCACTCAACAATGGGGTTGAATTATCATGTCGATTGCATGAAAAAATTTGAAGTCACTTTTTTCAATATCAGACTTCAGAGACCAAAATTCTCGGAAACAAGGGGAAATAGGAATATATTCCATGTTTCAAAAATACTGGAATTTCTAAACAAAAAAGGATGAATTTTCATTCCAAAAAAGATTTCTTTTCTACCATGTGAGATTATTTTTCATTCCAAAAGTAAATATTTTCAACTAAACATTTGAATTTTCGACTACAAAAGATGACTTTAGGAAAATAGTTGAAATATTAACAAAATAATTAAATCTTCAATATACAAGGATGCATTTTGAACCAAATAATTTAACTTTTAACCAAATAGTTCCATTGTCAAGCTAAAAGACGAATTTTTTAGAGAAGAATTTTTCTCAACAAATTTAATTTTAAAGCAAGAAAGATGAATTATCAATCAAAATAAACGAATTTTCTATTTTAAAAAATATCAATAAAAGCATTTCATTTTTGTCCAAAAAGATGGCATTAGGAAAATAGTTGAATTTTCAATCAAGAAAGAAAACCAATTCAACCAAATTGTGGAATTTATAAGCGAAAAAGACTAATTTTCTCCTAAACAATAAATTTTTCTAACCGGAAAGTATGAATCTTTAATAAAAAACACCTAATTTTCAACCAAACGGTTGAATCATTAACAAAAAAAAGATTAATTTTCAACGAGACAGTTGCCAAAATGCGAACTTTCTACAAAACAGTTGCATTTTGAACGAAAAAGTTGAGTTTCAACCAAACTGTTAAATTTTTAACCACATTGATGAATATTTAACTGCAAATAAATTTGGTACATAGTAGTTTAACTTCCAACCCAAAAAGATTACTTTTCAACAAAATAGTTGGATTTTTAACCAAATATTTAACTTTTAACCAAAAAATATGAGTTTTCTACCCAGCGATGAACTTTCCATCCATAAAAGGACGAAATTACTATTCAAAACGACGAGTGTTCAACGAAACAGTATATCGAAAAGATTGTGAAGTCTTAAGTCTAGTCTAAAAACTTAAGAATTCAACCTCTTAGAAAAAAAAACTTAAATTTGACATAAAAACCTAAAATACATTTTTCCCCCGTAACAGAATAAATCGACTTGGACATGATACCAACTCAGCTTTTTATTTCGTTTTGAAAAAGCACTTGAGTCTTGCCACCAAGTGAAAGCTGAAGACTCTGGAGAGTATCAAGAATCTGAATTACACACCCCAAGTAGTCCAGGAGCCAAAGAGGCCTTTCTGTTTTTTAATATGTCGCCACAATTTTGGATGAAACTTGCACATAATAATCTCCCAAAGATAAAATAATATGAGTTATTCGTTTAATTGATATCTAATTGATTGAAAAACAATTTGGTGAAAATAAAAATAAATGCATGACATCCAGTATGCGTAGGATTTTGTGACCTATTAAAGCCAACAAAAGGCCTCTTCTATCACTTGGAACTGAAGTGGATCATGTGGAACCAGAAACGCAAGCTTTCCCATAAAATAAAAGAAACTAAGCTTTTTTCAAGAATGATGAAAAGCAGACAGCAAATAAAAGTCGTAGACTTGACCCAGGACAAATATGAACAGATCAATGTCTACATTCTAAAATTCTACATTGAGAATCGTTTCAAGGAAACGAGAGAAAACCAGCCACCAGTGACAAGGCGAAAGAATAATAGACTGTGGCTTGACATCACAGTCAGAACGTCCGGTTCGGGTCCCAAGTTGGATGAAGAAACTTTTTACTGACAGTTGATTTATGGAAAAATTCGGACAAGCGTATATCAAGCCTTCAAATTTCAAAAAATTCAGGTAAGAAAGAAGATCCCATTGGGATATGAATTTTCCTGGAAGATTATTTTGACTCAAGAACGCCTTCAAATAAAAAATGTTTATTCATAAAATGTCTGCTTTATCAGGATGGTCGCCTTTTCACAGTTAAAGATCACAATTCTTATGTTTTAACATATTTAATATACAAATATTTTAAAAATAGAAAACTACATAAAATGAAACTATAATTCATAACAGAAATGCAACATATTAATGCTTTAATCCCTAATGTGACTGATCTTCTTTAGAATTAAAAAAAAATGGATTCCTAAGACATGAAAACAATTTAAGCTAAATTGTTATTTAAATCAAAAAACTTAATGGATTTTAGTGAAATGTGAGTGATTTAGACGAATTTAAGGGATATTTGGAAAATTGAAATAAACTTTTAAAAACTCAAAAGAATTCTAAAGAACTGAAAAGAATTTAGAATACGGTGATACGAATTAAGGGTACATTACAAATTAATTGGAAACAATATTAAACTAATCCCTTCAAGTCTTTGAAACACCGCAAAATCCCTCTTTTCTCGTGAATAAACTCTTTGAAAACCTTTAAAATATCTAAAAAAAAACCTTATAGATTCTAAGAAATCTTTACATCTTCCTACATTCTAGAAAATTCTTTAAAATACATCGAATATCTTTTTAAATCCTTGTAAATCCCTTGAAAATTTGCGATCCATTCAAAATGCCATGAAATCTTTTAAAATATCAAAAAATATTTTAAATCCTTTAGAATCCCTTCTGATGATTGTAATCAATAAAAAATTTCTTGGAATCATCCGAATTTCCCAAAATTTTTTTTAATCTTTTGAAATCCCTTGAAACTTGTTGCATCTCTTAAAAATTTTCTGGAATATTTTTAAATAACCTAAAATATTTTCAATCCCTTCAAACTGTCGACATCCACTGAAAATCTCTTGGAATCTTGTAAAATCGTTCCAAATCTTCCAAAATTCTGTGATATTCTTTAAGGTTCTAGACCCCCATGACAATTTTTTCACTCGCTTAAAATAAGTAAAACCTTTGGAAATTCCTTGCAAATGGTTAAATCTCTTTAAGATTCCTTGAAATCTTTTAACATACCCTAAAAATGTTCAAATCCTTTTAAATCATTTGAAACCCCTTTAAGATTTTTAAACGTTTTCAAAATTCTTTGTAAAATTTAAAAATATCTGAAAATTGTTAAAATGTCCCTTTAAATTATTAAAACATATGAAAATTGCCTAAAATATTTTAAAATACTATAAAGCATTAAAAACTCATTAAAATGCCTTGATTTTTTTTTCAAAGCTTAAAATGGCCATACCATCTTAAAATGTGTTTGTAATAATTTCAAATTATTGAAATCTATTATAAATAGCACAATATATATTTCAAATCATTTATATATTTTAAAATACCTTAAAAATTCTTCAGGATTTTCAGAAATACGCTAAAACTTCTGAAATACCCTAAAATATTACAGATCCTTCGAAATCCCTTGAAACTTATTATTTCTAAATATTTTTGCTCAAGAATGGGAAAAAAAAGATGTTGAGACTTTCAAAAAAGTCTTTAAAAAATTCATCGAATTCTTTTGATCCTTCACATCTCAGATCAAAGCTTGGATAGCAAAATTGTTTGAAAACGACAAATGCTGGAAGCACTTGAGGAAACAGAAAACTGGTTCTGCCTTCCAGTTTCTGTTATGCTTCTTACGTGAATAGATGATTTTAATTGATACCGTCATGACGTGCACATGCCGTACAATATTCTGGTAACAAATTTATTCGACTTTCAGATCACTCTTTAGATAGCCGAACGATAATCGTTAAAGACAGGTGTAACGCCAGGAAGGTACACAGAGGGTGTCTGTATAATGTACATCCCATTTACAAGTCTTATTCGCCAATGACAGGTTTCACTCCATGTGTATTATAATTCCGCCAACAGTTCATAAAATTATTTCCGAAAAAATAAATTCTACAGGTGGTTAAACCACTTAAATTTTAAATGAGGCGATAATATTAACAAACTAAAAAATAATCGACTTCATGTACTTCTAATAACAACTTGATCAAAGCGTATTCAATCAATTTCTAGTTTCCAGATAAATATAACAGAGGTTTTTTTTCTACAAGAAAGAAGTAAAAAAGCTCAAGTCTCAGAAATAGGGATTAAGATTTTGAGAAATCAAGATGCTTTTTTCGTGTTAACTTGACTGATTCTAATAGATTTTTTTTATTTTTACATTGTTAGAAAATTTGTTTAGTCTCAGAATTCGACAAAATAAGGAATATTAGGTTAGTCATGTAATTTACAAGTTTTGAAACACCCTGTATAAATCAGCTGGTGTCAGAGGAAGAGAAGAAACCCGTTTACCTCTAAACTTGCTAACTTGTGCCACTAGTCCAAAGAAGAAAATAAAACCTAAAAGGCTTCAGGAGAAACATAACGGGATCTGTATTTTTGATTTTCCGACCTGACTAACATATAAAATAAATCCCCGTTCACGCATATACTTTCAGGGTTACTACAAAATCCCAAGTTCGAAATTCTCTTACTTTTCCCAGACAAATTTTTCATTTTCCCTGACCATTCTAAAGTTTTCATTTTCCCTAAGCGCTCTAAATTTTTATTTTCAGTATAAAAACAATCTTACACTTAGGAGATCAATAATGTTAATGCAAAAAAAGGTTTTTCTCCGAATATATTTTTAACAATTTAGTATTTTGATGAATTTTCAACGAAACAGTTTAGTTTTCAACACAAAATTATATAATAACTAACTATAATTAAAATAACTCAAAATAAATTAGTTAAATTTGCAACCAAAGTCAAACCAAAAAATAGGAATTTTCAACAAATTAGTTGAATCCTCAACCGAAACAGCCTAATTTTAAAATAAAAAAAGTTGAATTTTTAACAAAAAAAGCGTTTTTAGTACTCAGGCAATAAAGATAAATTAAGATAAAGTCAATAAAGATAAATTTTCAACCAAAAATGGAATAGTTCAATTTGTAGTTGAAAAACAAAAAATAACGAATTTTCAACACAATAGTTAAATTTTCAACCTAAGAAATTAACTTTTAGCCAAAAATGGAAGTTAAATTTTCAACAACAAAAAATTTCTAAATACTTCAATTTTCTAACGACGAAATTAATTTTCTACGAAAAAGAAGTTTTAACTAATAAGATTAACTTTCTACAAAAAAACAAAAAAACAAGTAATTTTCAATCAAACAGATGTAATTTTTAACCAAAAAGATGCAATTTCTATGAAAATAGATGAATTTGCAAGTCACAAAGACGAATTTATCAACCAAAAAGAATTACTTTTTCACAAAATTATCGAATTTTCCACAAAAATAACGTCAATTTCAGTTTACCGAAAATTCCCTGCGTCTGTCAGGGTTTTCCTGGCATTCCGTGACATTCTGGAATTCCCTGACCTGTCCTGATTCGAGATTAAAATTACTCGAAAGTGTAAGTTCAAAAATCGTTCAAACTAGATTTTTTTAATACGATTCGAATTTCTAAAATAAGTAAGAATGAAATAATAAATTTCGGGGCCAGAATTCAAACCTAAAATCTATAACTTCAATTTTTCAACTGCCAGGTCAGAACACTTTAAAACGAGGCATTTTTACAAGTTTACCTACTAAGCATAAACTATTCTTTCGATAACTGTGTCACTGATTCTAAAAACAAGCAATAAACTTGCGCCTGCCTTGAAATATTCGTATACTACAATTGTATCTTGAAGATTATGTAGGAAAAAATAAAGCAGAAAGTTTATGCCAGTAGTTTTAATTACTTCTGTTCAAATAAAATTAT
>NC_046660.1:67188271-67204074 GCF_010883055.1 Belonocnema kinseyi
CAGTTGGAACCATCAATAAAATGGTCAGCTTTAAAATCTTAAATATTTCCAGAAGAGGAAAACTTGAAGTTGGTGCCAAGAGTCAAGGCGCGGAGCCAGGGCTCAATAAAAATGGCCAGTATTTTTTATTAGGAATATAAAAAAGAAGTTTCCAGTAAAAATAAACCAGTAAAATGTATGGTAGAAACGGGCTCATTACTAAGATTTCTCTGACCCGTCAAATTTTGGATAATCAAAAAAAAAATACAAGTGAAAAAAAATTGTTGTAAGGTCGTTTAAAATGTAAAATGTGGACATTAAGTTTGAATTAAATATTACCAAACTTACATTAACTATTAATTTAAAAGCAAAATCCTAATAGGGCCTTAATGCATTTTAGATTTAGATTTTCGAATTTAGTTTTCAGACTTAGGTCTGGAAATTAAGGATAAATATTTCGGAGAAATTTCCTAGGAATTGTATAATGATTTACGATTATTTATTTTCCCTCCTATTTCTTACTGGTGCCTCCTCCCATTTTCATTACGAACGATGATTTGAGATCTCTAAGAACTAAGCTCCGCGCCTTCCTAAGCTACTCAAAATCCATTGAAGGTCCAGTCATTTCATGCACAAACTCTAAAGAAAAAGAGAATAGGACCCTAAAGTCCCAAGCACTTTATAATAGAAAGGGACTGAAAATAAAGTTATTAACGGTGACATTTTGTCTCGCGACTAATATCCTGATGATGAACCACATAATCAGATAATTTTTTCTGACACAATTTAATTGAATAAAAAGGCTTGACCGTGGAAAAAAGTCCTAGTTTGAACAGAAACTTTGATTTTTTTAAACTCTGGATATACAGTTATCACTCCAACAAATTAAACAGGAATTTTGTTCTATTTTTAAATTTTAGATTGTACGAATAGAAATTTTACACACTCTCATGATTAAGTTTCATTACATAGAAATTGCAGCAATGGAATAGAGAATCGCAGGAAGGAATTATGTCCACTTCGGAAGCATTGTAAGTGCATTGCACATTCGAAATAATTAGAAAGGTTTCAGGTTACATAACAGGGCTGTTTCGCGATTTTAGATAAAATAATTTTTTAATACATAATTTTAATCTGAATCGAAGGTGCGTTATAATTTTTTTCTTTTGTGTCGTTCAACGGAAAAAAATTATTAAAAATTGAAGGCGGTAAAATACTTATTCAAATTGGTGTCACGTGACTCATGATAAAGAGGTTAGGCCACGGTCTGCTGTCAATTCTGACTATTTTGATTTGATAGCTTTAAGGATTATGTGACAAAAAAAGTTATCCTGATGTAATATTTGGTTTAAGAGTCAGTACTATGTTAAAGGAAAAAAGTAAGTGCAATTATTAACACATTTTAAAACTGTGCATATTTACGAATTGTTCAGTAAATATGACTACGTTTACGTACTTTTTCAATGAATTCTTTATACATACCATAAATATATTTATTTTCGGTAGATTTTCTCTATTGGTTTTTATGAAATCCTCCTTTGACATTTTTTTTAACAATATTTTGCGACTTCTACTTTCGATGTGTACTTAACGAAAACAAAACATCGGCACAGAAAAAGATATTTGAGAATCACTAAAAAGTGAGCTGTGATTGGTGGGAAATCCGACCTCTTTGACGTCAAAGGGCCCCTCCAATCAACATCGTGATAAAAAATTCATATTTCAACATTAAATTAAAAATAGTAAACAATATGTAAAAAACATTTTATGGGCGTTTTTATAATTAGAATTTTATATACAATAAGATCCATTTATTGGAAAAATTATATATGACTTTGGAAACAACCCTATTGAAGGATCTGAAAACCTTCTCTGATTATTCATTTCAAAAATTTAAACGTTTATTATGGCTATTTTTTGGCGAAAACATTGACTTTTTTTAAATTGTTTAAACGATTTCAGCCACAAAAAAATTAACTTTCAAAATAGTAAACATTGTTAAAATAAACGTTTTTTTTTTTGAGTACACATACATTCTATCATTTTGAATTTTAAACTAAAATAATCCATTAACGGCGTAAATTTAAAAAATAAGCAATTTCTTTTCAAAAAGGGGCCTGAGAGACCCCTAAATATTTTTCTCTGATTCAACAAAAAAAAATCGAGAAACATTTCTTATAAATATATAAATGTGTAGAAACGGTAATTTTTGTATACGAAATTGAATAAAATTTTTTTTTAGAGTACCTTTACAAAAGGACAAGCAATTTCTTAATGGTACAGACTTTTAAAAATTTTATAATTTGATAAATAATTAAAGTTCAAATTTAGCATATTAATATTTTCAATAAAAAAAAAATTTTCCTGAGATAAGTGAAAAGACCAAAAAGAAGATTAATTTAAGTAAGTATAAATTAAATAGTATAACTTTATTTTAATAAATGAAAAAGCATTGTTATTTAATTTCATATTAAGTAAAAAATATTATATAAACAGGAATGTAGATAACTTTAGAAGAATATGCATCTACATTATGAACTGATGTAATATTTATAAAGGACTAACAAAAATGATTGTTTGCAGGAGGAACCCTTTGATGGTCTCCTGATTTGAATCTTTTGTATTCCTAAGATGAAGATAAATTACCTGCACTTACTAAATCAGAATTTATTTTTGAATTTTGAACCTATATATATAGTTAAGACGGTAGGGTCGTAAGTCGTAATTGTTCGTCATAAACGGGCACGAAGCATAAAGGAGCTTGCAATCATGGTCGTAAGCCGTAAGGTTTATGCCGTTTGCGTTTACGGCACTGGGTTCCACCCAAAGGCACCGAGAAGATACCGTTTCTCAGGCTCAGGCAGGCGCAGGCTCAGGCTCAGGGTATGCACTTCACGAAAACCCCAGCTGGACTGATGAGCACCACCTGCCAACGATTCACTCCTTGGTTCAATAAGAATTATTTTCCACGCTATCTCCTTCAAAAACTTTACTTTTTTTCTTCAATTTCTCGACTCTGAAGTACCCTAACAATTTGTTATTTATTTTATTTTTATGTCTAGAAGGAGTAATGTTGAAAAAAAGTTGAACTTTCGACCAAAAAGATGCATTTTTAACAGAATAGTTGAATTTTCAACAATAAATTTTGAATTTCCAACAAAATAGTTACAGTAAAATTTTTAACCAACAAAGCTGAATTCTCGTCCGGACAATGTAAAAAATGAAAGTTTACGTCTTTTAAATGTCAGGCCTAAATAACGACCTACTCTCTAATTTTTTCATGTAGTCTGGTCACTTTGGACATCAATATCTCAGAGAAGAAAAATTGTTTTAAAAAACCGTCCAGTGCATGTCAATGTGTCTTTATTTTTGCGTCGATTGCATACTTAGTTGTTACTGTGCAAGAATCTGGTGAGAAACTGTCAGCCCTTATTGACCGAAAAGCACCGAAATAATCCAAAGAATCGTTCATTGTTTTTAAACAATCTATTTATATGGTTTTAATACTTCTCCTTTTTCAAACATTAACAGCTTTGGCTCGGTGTGGTAGGTGCAGTAGTATTAAAGATAATTTTTTTTCTTGTAAACTACTTCATAGTCAGGTTTACAAAAATATTACATTTTTGAAAACGATGTAAGTTCTTAAGGCTTTGAAGAATAAATACAAAAAATCGAAATTTTCTAGGAAATTTTTACAATACAGGAGCTTCTCAAAGTTGACCTATCTACTCGAAGAGCATTATTTCGGTGACCGGACTACATGAAAAAACTAGAGTAGCTGATTTGTATCTATCGATTTATTATTTTAGACAGAGAATTCGTCGTTTTTGGTAGAAAGATCGTCTTTGTTGGTTGAAAATTCATTTTTCAATAGTACACAAATATATATATATATATATTTGTATAATAAATAACAGTATTTAACAGAAAAAAGGGAACATTTATAGTACCAGTACAACAATTTTAATGTTAATAATTCTTTCATTTAATTTGAATTCTTTGCAATTTAAAAATATTTAAATACATTCAAACACTCAATTTTACGGAAATAATTTTTTTAAACCTTAATTTTTCACTGAAATAGGTAATAAAATGTTCAATTATGAATTTAACTAAAAGAACCCAGACTTTTCTAATCCAAATTTAAAATCTTTAAATTTGATGAAATTTAAATTTAAAATGATCACAGTGGTAGTTAGAAGGGGTTAAAAAAATATTGATTAAATTTGTGTACATCAGTGAAGTTGATAAAACTTAGAAACATTCTGATTTGAAAGTTTTCAGGTAAAAAAGGCCTGAAGTTGAAAGCATTTTAATTGGAAAAGTTTTAATTTGAAAACTGTCCAGAGTGTCTATCCCTGAAAACTTTAAAAATGAAAAGCAATATCGATTAAAATTTACAAGTTGAAAAAAGTAAGTTATCAATTTTTTAGAATTCTGCCTTTTTGAAAATGAAAAATATTTTTATTTTAACTGATGAAATAAAAATTATTTTAACTGAATTGAATTAGATTGGAAAAGAGGACACATTTGGAAACTAAAATCGATTCGAATTTCAAAAATTAAACTGACACACTGTCGAATTTCTAAGTCAATTATTTTAGAGGCCTTACAACTACATTACAGATAGTCTTAGAGTTTCTAATAATTGATACCAAAAAGTAAACAATTTTTACATGTATATGACTGTACTTAAGGCTTGCATCCAAAATTACATTATTTACTTATAGATTATAATATTTAATTAAGAAAAACAGGTATAAAAAGAAGAAATTATTCAAAATCACCTCAAAACGAGGAAAATAAGAGTGATTTTTTATCCAAATTATCCAATAAATGAATAAATTATTGTGAATTATCAAAAAAAGTTGAAATAAAAAAAATGAAATCAAGAAGTCACCAGTTAACAAAATTAATCCTTACCCCAAAAAGGATAAACTTTCAACGAAATAGTTAAATTTTCAACCAAAGAAATTTGAACTAATTATATTAGACGAGTCCTTAACAAAACACATTCATTTTTAACAAGAAAGTTGAATTTGCAACCAAATAGTTGATTTTCTACCAAACTGTTGAAATTTCAAGCAAAAAAGACGAAGTTTTCTCAATAAGTTGAATTTTCAATCAAATAGTTAAATTTGTTAATAAAAAGGAAGAATTTTTCACAAAATAGTTCAATCTTCAACCAAACAGATTAATTTTGAGTCAAGCTGTTGCATTTTTAACCAATAAATACAAGTCTCAACGAAGTTTAAACCAAAAATATTTTCATTTTAAATGAAAAACAGTTCAAGTTAATAAAAAACAACGAATTTTCAATAAAATAGTTGCAATTTTTAGAAAGTCAAATTTCCAAGAAAAAATAGACGATTTTGAACGAAAGGAGATTATTTTGAACAAACAATATAATAGTAGACTTTTCAACGACAAAAAGAAGAATAAGGGTACAATAATACTTTTTGAAAACTATCAAGCTCAAAACACACATGTTTTCGAAGAAAATTGAATTATCAACCCGAAAGTTGAATTTAAAAAAACGAAAGTTAAGTTTTAACCAAGAAAGAAGACATTGTTACAAACTAGTTGCATTTTCATAAAAATAATGAAAATGTTAACAAAATAATTTAATTTTTAACCGAATCGTTAAACTTAGAATCGACAAATGTGAATTTAAAAAAATGATTCGATTTTCAAGCCCTCTTCTTTCCTTTGTTATAAACCTGTTTATATTTTCAAAGATATTTTCCAAATTCACCATTCCTTTATGCCATTCTCTAAGGTGCGTCTCTAGACTAACTCTATAAAAAGGATTAAACTTCATCCAAAAAAAGTTTAATTTTTAATCAAACAGTTCAAGTTTCAATCAAAAAACACATATTTTTTTAAAACAGATGAATTTTCAAAAAAATAATGAAATTTTAAACTAAATAGTATAATTCTGGACGAAAAAATATAACAATAGACTTTTTATAAAAAAAGAATGAAGTTGTACTATTTTATTATTATTATAACATTAAACTCATATAAAAAAGTGCGGAAAGGAAATGAGCGGGTGGAGGGGGGGGGGATTTGGTAGGTTATTCTAGAATTTCAGTGTTCTTTATTTAAACATCTCATTTCTGCGACCCAGGATGCAGATCAATCTCCCGAGCAAGTACCTTAAGAGAAGAGTTTTACAAAGTCCCCATGTAAAGCTATTGAGTTAAATTAATTCAGGCCGTATTTAAGCGAAAGAAAACATGAGAAAAAGGGGAAGTGTCTTGAAAACAATGGGAAAAGCGGGAATTAAAAAAAAAATGAGAAAGCGTGTAAATTTTTTAAACTGTAAAACGTGCTTTACCCTCCTTGATTATCTAATTTTCTTTCCACTCTAAATGTTCCACATTTTCCTCCCCATCTCTAATTTCGCCAACAATGAGACGACGAACAAACGTGTAGCCAATGAGGTTTGTCTAACATTAAAAATGTAAAATCTCATCGGCCTTCCGCTGAAGGGACCTGGACACTGCCTGTCTATGAGTATCCTTTCGTATCGAAACTATTATATGAATGCATACGTGGCTACAATGCACAATGCACGTATGTACAAGCTGAATGCAAGATCAGCGGGAGCGATAACACTGGGTGCATTACACAAAAACACTGTCGTGAGCATGGTAACATACACATTACATATTGCACACTACACTCATTTGTAACGTAATGGCGTTGGGCAAAAAAAAAGAAAAAAAAGAAGCCGGACGGGGACTAAATGAATGCGAAATGACTGTTGACGCCACCAATGAATCCAGCTCCAACGAAGATTTGTAACGCACAAGGCGAACGTCGTTTCCGGTCTCTGTTTTGTAGCATGCCAAACACAGTTTTCGAGGGCGTATCGATTCAGAAACACATGCTGATAACTACTGTTATTCTGATAAGGAGTTTTAAAACGCAGTTTTAAATTATCAAATCATTCGAAATTTTCCAATGTTAAAAAAAGTCTTCTAGTTTTTGAAGTGGGTTAGGGATTTCAAAATAAAGTTCCTAAACAAAATCCTGCATTTTTTACCTTTCTGATTTGATGCTTTTATAATTATCATAATCTAATTTATTAAAAATATTTTTTTCGGTCCAGTGCCGGGGGGTTAGCTTGAAATAGCTTTGGACTGGATTCGGGGGGGGGGGGGCTTAACAATCAGGGCCGCCTGACAGTCGGAACCACTCTCGCCCTGCTCCCCTGAGAAACTACATGGGCCATCAGTTCTAGGAAGGCCGAGAATGGGGGAGGAGCGCTTAAAACGAGAGTTTGGTGTATGTGAAAAATTGACTTATTAAAACAGAGAAAGTAACTATCTAAAGATATATAAAGAATCCGAAGGAACTTTTAAGAATTCCCGGTATACTCTAACGAATTCAGGATAAATTCCCAAGAATTCAGAATGAATTAAAAACAATTCAAGTAAAATTCAAAAGAATACAAATGATTAGAATAAAATCCTATAACCCAAACAATTAATTTCATTAAAATTGGAGGAAATTAAGAGAAATTTAAAGGAATTGAAGAGACTTTGATGAAATTCGTAAGAATATGAGTGAATTAAATAAAAATTTTATTTAAAAATGTCCACTGAATCGAGGAATAGCGGGAATGAACAGATTCATGGCGAATTCAACCATATTTAAGTAAATGACAAAAAAATCAATGCATTAAATGAAGAATTTATTGAATTTAGAAATATTTTGGGGAAATAAGAATTCGACGAAAATTCATTATTTAAGGTGAATAAAAAATAGAATTTACGGGAATTGAGAATATTCCCAAAATATAAAAAAAAGCATTGAATTAATTAAATTTATAATAAATTCAGACAAATTGAAGGAATTCGAAAAAATTGGATGAAATTTCTAAGAATTGAAGGTGACTTTTCAGAGCAAATAAATTTTTTTTTAAAGCATATTCATTGAACTGAGTAGAATTAAGTGAATATATAAGAATTAAAATGAGTTTAAAATAATTCCGGGAAAATTAAAGAACTTAAAATTGTATAAGTATTAATATTTTTAAAGTAAAATCAGACTATTTTGATCAATCTAAAGATAACAAAAAATTGTTTAATTTCATGCACTATCAATTCCAAATTATTCAATTTGTATTTCAATTTTTAAGCATTTAGATCGAAACTGAAAATACATTCATACGGACATATCCGTATGATGACCCTCGATAACTTCAATTTGAACTTATTGAATGTTTATCGCTTTTAAATTACCATTGTTTTTCTGTCCTTCAATCGTCAATGATTTGAAAGCTTCATTTTCAATTATTCGTGACATTAATAATAAAATAATTTATAATATAAATAGATTATACAATTGTTCATTAAAAAAATTGTCCTTTCAATGAATACAGACAAACTAAAGAAAAAATCTAGCAAGGATATAAAAAAGAATCGATTAGCGCTTCCTCAGGAAGAATATTTCAAAACCAAAAGAAATCTCAACCCGAACTTTATCTTCCTACTGCCTATATCAGGATTCTTATCTCCTCTTTTATTTTCTCAAACTGAAGATACCAAGAATCCCGATAGGAGTAAAGATAATTCAAGATTTCTTTTGGAGAAGAAATCTAATCCCTGCAGAAAATTGAACCTGGTTCTCTATTGAATTTGATATCTCGAGCCAATCTTGCTATATCGACTTATTTTTCTCTCTGGGAAAATTACTGGTCGAGATTCGCAAATTGCAATTTTGCAACACAGCTCGTAGATTTGAGGAAGAGAGATTCAGAAATGATCGAATCCTAATCCCGAAATTATCCAAATTCCTGACTGAATTTTGTCTGAGAAAGATAAAACACGATAATGCAGATTCCAGGATCGCAACTTCTTCAATTCAACCTAGTTTCTCAAAGTTAGATACAGCAATTTCAAGTCAGGCGACTTTCTATAATTCTCGGATGATTTGCTACGATTCTCAGATGATTTGCTAGGTTTTAGAGAAGGAAATTCTAATTTATAAGCGCTCTCCTATAAACTTATAAAGCAATCCTCCCTTGGCTCTTAAAGCAATAATATTCTTAATAAGTACAATAAAAAAATAGGGTGGGCGCAGAATTTCTATTGGGCAAACTCCATGACTGGTCCCTGACCATTTTTTTTTTATTTTCCTTGGCTATTAATACTAAATGACCAATACATCTTGTTGTTTAAATTTATTTAGTTAAGAGAAAAACAATTATTTGTCTAATAGAAGACGGATTTTCAACAAAAGGTTTGAATTCTCGACGAAAAAGAAATGGCTGTTTAACAACAGTGTTTAATTAATAACAAAATAATTCAATTTTCAACAAAATAGTATGTGCTTGAAGTTCAGAACGTTGAAATGAACATTTTTTTATTAACAATTATTTAACATTTTCTATTCTTACACTAGAAAGAGTGCTAAAATATTCATTCATTCACATTACAAAACATGGATCACAAAATAACTGAAATTGCTTTATTTTAAATTTTAGTTGGAAAAATATTTGTACATAAAATAGAATTGGGAAAAATATTTCGTTCCTTTGAACATTCAGAACTTTAGATACATCAAAATAGTTGAATTTTTTACCAAATTGTTGAATTTTCATCCTGCAAAGATCAATTTTCAAACCAAGATGTCGAATTATCAAACAAATAAATGAATTAATTAGAATACAATTGATTAAAAAAAAAAACATTAATCATTCATTCTAAAGGAAAAATTGTCCAAATGCGTTTATTTTTACCGAAAAATGAAGTTTTATTAATAATTTTTTAACAACTAAATAATCGAATTCTCAGACAAAAATGTGAATATAGGTACAAAATGACCCTTACGGCAATTGACGTTTAATTTACTGTTGTAGGGCTCCCTTCAAATAATTGAATTTTCAACTAAAAATATTAATTTTCTACAAACAAAAACTTTTTAACAAACTGGTTCAACCCTCAATCAAGTAATTGAATTTTCAATATAAAAAAAAAACGAATTTTCAAATTACATAATTTTTTACAACTAAAAAGGAAATTTGAACCAAGCGAGATTAATTTTTAAACCGAAAAAAAGGTTGAATTTTCAACCACGCAATAACATTTTTAACTAAAAATAGAATCGTAACTGAAAAAAATATATAAATAGAAGGCAAATAAATTAATAAAAAGAATATTACAATCAGGTTCGCAAACTTCTTTTTCAAAATTCCCTAACTTGTCTGATCAAATTTTAATTTTCCCTTACCATTAATAATCAAAGACAAAAATTTTAATCTGTTAGCACTTAAAATAGAATCTTCTATAAACAGAACAAGAGAATTTCAAATTGCAAAAACAAAAATTCCAATTTATCATCATTGGCAGTTATTTAAAGTGCCGCATAGAAAATCCCTGACTTTTCCCGGTTTTCCCTGACCTACAGCCACTCTAAAAAAAATGATTTCGGCTTGAGGAAAATAATAACAAGATCCCGAAAAAAGTTTCATTAACCAATCAAATATAGAAGGAAACCCTTCTTCAGGCCCTAACTACATCACTCCCATGGATCTTGGAATCTCCTTTTTTTTCTCAGTGAAATCTAGATTCATTAGCTTCTATCTGAATCGTCCGAGCTACACTAAACGAGCCTTAAGAGTTGAATTGAGCAATTTCAATAGTAATCATGTGGGATGCGTAAATTGTCAGCGCTCTAGGCTTATCGACAGAGTTGGTATCTCTGGACTACTGCGTCTCTCTCTTGGGATGATATAACCAACCAATCAACCAACGAACCAGCATTAAAAAGTGAGTTTGACAGGGGTAAAAAAATCCCTACCGTATGGGGTAACACTCCCGCGTTGCCGGCATGATATATGCCCTTCGAATCCCTCTACCCCGTGACTGTCTATCGGCTATCCCTCTCTCCTTGAAACGTAATGGGGATCACACCAAGGCACTAACACAATTCCACATAAAAGCACCACATCCACGAACTACACCAACACGCAATACAGAACCGCGCGCGATGGCAGCGCGCAACAAACTGAAGCTGAAGCGAATAGCGAAAAGCGACTCGTTCGACTGGAAGTGGGAGGGTGCACGAGAGGGAAGGTGCGGGTGTTAGGGAAAGCCCGATACAGGGCCGCACCTTCTCTGATGCACGCCAGATAACAGCAGCTGCAAAAACAGCTGCGAGAAACGAGAGAATTTTCTTAAAAAAACACCAGACCTCTGGGTTTAAGTCCAAAATTTTAGTGTATCAGACTAAGAAGCTCAAAATGCCGTGAAAACTCGGAAAATAGGGCGGTTTTTCACGAAAATAGGGGAATACCTTTTAAACAAAATTAATTACGGTACATACATACTATATATTAAAATTAATATGAAATGCTTAAAATATTTATGACTTCAAGTACTTTTTATAAAAATAGTCGAATTTTCAATCAAAAATGATTTTCTACCAAGCCAGATGAATTTTCAGTAAAAAAGTTGAGTTTTACAAGCTAAAAAGTCGAATGTTGGAAACGAATTTCTAAACCAATAGTTGAATTTTCAGAACAACACAAAAATTAATTTGTAACAGAATCGTTCAATTTTCAAGCAAAAGAGACGAATTTTCAACTGAGTAGTGGGATTTTCTACCAAATCGTTAAATTTTCAAGTCAAAAAGACGATTCTTTTTAGAAAACAGTTGAATTATCAATAATAACGTTGAGTTTTCAACAAAAAAGTTCATTCGGCCACAAAAGATGAATTTTCCACCCCAAAAGACGAATGTTCAACAAAACAGTTGCATTTTGAACTGAATAAAAAAATGTTAAATAAAAGAGATAAATTTTCAACAAAAGAATTGATACAACTAGGTAAACAAACTTTCGAGCAGAAGAGGTGAATTTTCCACTGAATAGTTAAATTTTTAACAAAATAGTTGAATTTTCTGAAAAAATGTGGAATTTTCAACCAGAAAAGTTGAAAACCAAAGAAACATTTTTTTAACTGTTAAATTATGAACTAAGAAAGAGGAATTTGTACCAAAAAGGTTCAATTTCAAACCAAACGTTAATTTTCATCCTCATAGTTGAATTACAACAAAAATTCGACCTACAAAGATAAATTTTCTACCAAATGGTGGAATTTTTAAACCAAAAAGATTAAATTTTAGCTAAAAACAGTTGTATTTTTGATCAAAAGGTTCAGTTTTTAAGCAATATAATGATTTTTTTAGAAAACAGTTTAATTTTCCACATATAATGTTAATTTTCAGTCCAGAAAGATGACATTTCTCACAACAAATTTAATTTTTAAACATAAAGCTGATTTTTTTAGAAGACAGTTAAATTTTCAACATAAAAAGTTAATTTTCAATCAATCAAAATAACGTGTCAATACAAAAAAAAAACGTATTTTCGATCCAAAAAAGATGAATTCTCAATACGAATTTTCAATCGAGAAAGATGGATTTTTTAACCAAATAGTCGAATTTCCAAGAAAAATAAATCAATTTTTAATCTAATAGTTGAAATTTCGGGTAAAAGAGACAAAATTTCAACTATAGTTGAATTTTTACCCAGATAGATGAATTTTCTACCAAAAAGTTTGAATTAAAAAAAAAAGACGAATTTTCAAGAAAGGAATTAAATCCTCAACCAAGTCAAAATAATTTTCAATCAGACACTTGCATTTTAAAACAGAAAAGAACAGTTGCATTTGTATATAACCTGCAAAGCTGAATACTTTCAACCAAATGGTCAAATTTTTTAATAAAAAATATTTAATTTTAACCATAAAAGTTGTATTTTTAATCAAATAGTTTAGTTTGCAAGACAAAAACACGAATATTTTAGACGGCAGTGAAATTTTCAACTAAAAAGCTGACTTTTAAACGACAAAGATAAATTTTCAACCAAGCAAGATGACTATAGTCAACAGAAAAAAATTAATTTTCAATCAGAGGACTAATTTTCTATCCCAAACGACGAATACTCAACAAAACTATTGAATTTTCGACAGCAAAATATATATAATCAAATTTTAAATATAAAACCATGTAGTAGAATTATTAACCGTAACGAATGAACTTTCAACCACAAATAGTTGGATTTTATTATTATGTTCTATTGATCCGAAAAAGGCAAATAAACAGAAGTTTCTTGAAAACAGGGGAAAAAAAGAGTAATGATTTAAAAAGAGGAAAGATGGGAATAGAGGTTAAAAGCGAAGTCTGTATAATTCAAAACTGAAGTCAGAATATGGAGAACGAAATAAAATCTAATTTGCAAATTCAAAAAGATCATGAGAACAGTCTAGACTCTTATAGTAAATATTCCGTTCGTTTCCGTTTAAAGTCCATGTACCGGAAGTGACATTTATCAGTTAATTTCTTAAAAAATGGATGAAATATCAACTCCAATGGAATTTCTACACCAGATAATAGAGGAAAGAGCAAGGAAAGTTTATCGGATATGAAAAATCCATTTGAGTTATTAGTTGATTAATGAGGTTGCAGATAAAAATTGGCCAATATCATCTAGACACTTTTAAGCAAATTTTGATGCGATTCTTTAAAGACAAATTTCGAGGGGCTAATTTGAGCTTTTAAACTTTTTAAAAACTTTTGAAACTTTTAAACTTTAAACTTTTGAACTTTTAAACCTTGAAACCTGAAAGCCACTCAAAGTTTAAAACTTCGCAAGATTGCATAAAGTTTCTTTTGATGGTCGTGAGCTATAAAAATATTCTTCAATAGAAGTTGCAAAAAATTTCACAAGAGAAAATTCTTCGCATTTTAATGTCAATTAAGTTCGCAACTTTTATAAAAGAAAACAAACCATTTTTTTTAATTACTGAAATCAAGTTTGTGTTGTAGCGCACGCTAAAATATATACGAAAAAAAATGTCTCAAAACTTTCTTTCACTTTTCTTTCACAATTATGGCCAGACAACAACAAAAAAAGATTTGCCTTAATATTCTTAACGGAAGACTGCGTTTTATCCACCCACGCACTTGTTCGTAGATTTCAACGAGCGTGTCTGGATAAAACGCAGTCTTCCGATAACGATATCGGGATTAACGTTTTATTTTATTTTTCCTGCCATCAAGTACAAATAATGAGTGAAAAAATCCGAGAACCAATCATTCGGAGAAAAGTAATAATTTTTTCCGAATTTTTCCGTGTACATTTCAGAGTGCGTGGGTCGATAAAACGTAGTCTGCCTATAAGGATATCAGAATGAAACTTTTTCCTGTGTTGTTGGACATCGAGTATAAGTAAATAATAAAAGAAAATTTGAGACCTGGGCGGTTAGAGGAAAGTTATCATTTTTTCCGAATTATTCCGTGTATATTTCAGAGTGCGTGGATAGATAAAACGTAGTTTTCCAATTAACTCAAATTGAAAATAGTTCAAGTTTGAATACTTTAAATATTTTAGATTTCAAAAGTATTGAATTTGTATTGATTCAGAGAAAAAATATTTTAGCTTAAAGTCTCATTTAAAACATGAACGGTTTAGTTTGAAATCGCTCAAAAAAACATTTCTGCATTTTCTGTTCGTAAGATATAAAAATAAATTTTGAGACCGCTCAAAAATCATTCTACAGACTTGAAATTCTAGTACAATAATTTTGGAACAAAATTATTAACAAATAGTTCAATTTTCAACATAAAAAGTATAATTTTTAACTAAATGGCTGAATTTTTAGACGAAAAGATTACACTCGACAAAAAACATTTAGGTTTTCAACCACATAGTTCAATGTTCATGCCTAAAGGACGACTTTTTTAGAAAACAGTTGAATTTGCATCAAAGAAAAGTCGATTTCCAACCACAAAGGACTAATTTTTAAACAAACAAGACGAATTTTCTAGTTATGTTAAGCTGGCACAACACTATGAAGGTATAGAGATGTAACCTATTTCATAATTTAGGGCTCATTTAGGGCTAATTTGGGCCCGTGGTCTTAAATTTTGGGCTCTTTTATTTTAAAAAAATAGTGTTTGCGCTAGCTTAACGTTAAGCTGGCCGAACATTGCTGTAAAACGTGCTAAAAAAGATTTCACTCAAAATTCACCTCATACAATAATTTAGGGTTCATTTAGGGCTCTGGGAATATGATAATGGAAAATTTAAAAAAATTGTTTAAACAATTCTTGTTTAAACAATTCTAGTAAAAATGAAGTAAACCATTTTTTAAACAAATTTGCGAAAACAAAATATTTTCTTTTCTTTTCTCCTGCATAATTTCAGACTCATTTAAGGCTCTTGAAAAATCAGCCAACGAAGGTCGGGCGATATTTCCTCCCCCCCCCACCCTTTTTTTTTATATGTGGTGTTGTGCCACCTTAACGTTATAAAAAATACATGAAGAAAACAATTAAACCCATTTTTACTCCTCGCATAATTAAGGCTCATTGAGGACTAATTTGGGCCCGTAGTCCCAAAGTTTTGGGCTCTCGTATTTTTTGTAAAAAATAGTGTTTGCAATAGCTTAACATTAAGTTGGTTCAAGATTGCTGTAAAATGTTATAAAAATGATTTTACAAAAAATGCACCTTATAGAATATTTTAGGGCTCATTAAGGGCTCTGGGAATATATTAATTAAAAAATTTTTTAAAATGTTTAAACAAATTTGCCAAAACAAAATATTTTCTTTTTTATCTCTTGCATAATTTCAGGCTCATTTAAGGCTACTGAAAAATCATCGACCGAAGGTCGCGTAATATTTCCTTTACCCTTTTTTTTGGTTATTCGCCGTGAGCCGCCGATTGGAGGGGATAGACGAAACGATGCCAGCGCGCGGGGTGGCGAGTAATGAGTTTAGCGGGCGTTTGTTTTGATTACATTTTA
>NC_046660.1:67204174-67250469 GCF_010883055.1 Belonocnema kinseyi
TTGTGCCACCTTAACGTTATAAAAAATACACGAAGAAAACAATTAAACCCATTTTTACTCCTCGCATAATTTAGGGCTCATTGAGGACTAATTTGGGCCCGTGGTCCTAAATTTCGGGCTCTCGTATTTTTTGTAAAAAATAGTGTTTGCAATAGCTTAACGATAAGTTGGTTCAAGATTGCTGTAAAACGTTATAAAAATGATTTTACAAAAAATTCACCTTATACAATAATTTAGGGCTCATTTAGGGCTCTGGGAACTTGATAATGAAAAATAAAAATAATTGTTTAAACAATTTATTGTAAAATTTTAAGACTATATTTATGGAGCCCCAAGTTAGCCTTAACATAGGGTAAAGGAAGAAAATTGTTTACTTCATTTTTACTAGAATTGTTTAAACGAAAATTGTTTAAACCATTTTTTAATTTTCCATTATCATATTCCCAGAGCACTCAATGAGCCCTAAATTATTAAATAAAGTAAATTTTCCGTGAAATCATTTTTAGCACGTTTTACAGCAATGTTCGGCCAGCTTAACGTTAAGCTAGCGCAAACACTATTTTTTTCAAAAAATAAAAGAGCCCAAAATTTAGGACCACGGGCCCAAATTAGCCTCATATGAGCCCTAAATTATGCGAGGAGTAAAAAAGGGTTTGTTTTCTTAATGTATTTTTTATAACTTTAAGGTGGCACAACACCATATAGAAAAAAAGGGCAAAGGAAATATCGCGCGACCTTCGGTCGGTGATTTTTTAGGTGCCTTAAATGAGCCTGAAATTATACAAGAGAAAAGAAAATATTTTGTTTTGGCAAATATGTCTGAACAAAAATTGTTTAAACATTTTTTTTTAATTTTTAATTATTATATTCCCAGATCCCTTAATGAGTCCTAAACTATTCTATAAGGTGAATTTTTAGTAAAATCATTTTTATAATGTTTTACCGCAATTTTGAACCAACTTATTGTTAAGCTATTGCAAACACTATTTTTTACATAAATACGAGAGCCTAAAATTTAGGACCACGGGCCCAAATTAATCCTCAATGAGCTCTAAATTATGCGAGGAGTAAAAATGGGTTTAAATGTTTTCTTCATGTATTTTTTAAAACGTTAAGGTGGCACAACACCATGTATAACCAAAAAAAAAGGGTAAAGGAAACATCACGCGACCTTCGGTCGATGATTTTTCTGTAGCCTTAAATGAGCCTGAAATTAAGCAAGAGAAAAGAAAAGAAAATATTTTGTTTTGGCAAATTTGTTTAAACAAAAATTGTTCAAACCTTTTAAAAAATTTTGTAATTATTATATTCCCAGAACCCTTAATGAGCCCTAAACTATTCTATAAGGTGAATTTTTTGTAAAATCATTTTTATAACGTTTTACAGCAATCTTTTGAACCAACTTATTGTTAAGCTATTACAAACACTATTTTTTACAAAAAATACGAGAGCCCAAAATTTAGGACCACGGACCCAAATTAGTCCTCAATGAGCCCTAAATTATGCCAGGCGTACAAATGGGTTTAATTGTTTTCTTCATGTATTTTGTATAACGTTAAGGTGGCACAACACCATGTATAACAAAAAAAAAAGAGTAAACGAAATATCACGCGTCCTTCGGTCGATGATTTTTCAGTAGCCTTAAATAAGCCTGAAATTATGCAAGAGAAAAGAAAATATTTTGTTTTGGCAAATTTGTTTAAACAAAAATTTTTAAACATTTTTAAAAAATGTTTTAATTAATATATTTCTAGAGCCCCTAATGAGCCCTAAACTATTCTTTAAGGTGAAGTTTTTGTAAAATCATTTTTATAACATTTTACAGCAATCTTAAACCAACTTATCATTAAGCTATTGCAAACACTATTTTTTTACAAAAAATACGTGAGCCCAAAATTTAGGATCACGGGCCCAAATTCCCAGAGCCCTAAATGAGCCCTAAATTATTCTATAAGGTGAATTTTCCGAAAATCATTTTTAGCAGGTTTTACAGCAATGTTCGGCCAGCTTAACGTTAAGCTAGCGCAAACACTATTATTTTTTAAATAAAAGAGCCCAAAATTTAGGACCACGGGCCCAAATTAGCCCTAAATGAGCCCTAAATTATGAAATAGGTTACATCTCTATACCTTCATAGTGTTGTGCTAGCTTAATATACCTGAATTTTCTACTAAAAAAGACGAAAATTTAATAATAAAAAAATGGAATTATGAACTAAAAAAAATTGTCCTCAAAAAAAAACCAACTAATTTTCAACCATCCAACCAATATGTATTTTTTAAACAAATAGTTAGATTTTCAATTTTAAAAAAATGTTAACGTAACAGTTCAGCTACCAAACGAAACGGATGAGTTTTTAACTAAATAATTAAATTGATAACAGAAGAGTTTAATTTTCAGCGTAATAAAGAAGAATTTGCAACCAAATCGGTTTGATTTTCAACAAACAAGTTAATTTTTAACAAAAAATGATGAATTCTCAAGCAAACAGTTAAATTACAAAATTAATAATTGTAATAATTGTTAACCAAATAATCGATCATGCAAGTAAAGGAGCGGAATTTTCAAATAAATAATTTGGATTTTGAATTAAACAGTTAACTTTTCAACCAAAATGTTGAAATTTCAATAAAAAAATTGATTTTTTATCTAATAGTTGAAGTATCAAGCAAAATAGACGATTTTTTATTAATATATTTGAATTTTCAACCAATAGTTCAATATCCAACCTATGAAGAAGAATTTTCAAACAAAAATATGAAGACTTAAAGACGATTTTCAACGTCAATTTTTAACCAAAGAACATGATTTTTTTATTAACAAATAGCAATGTTTAAAAAAACAGTTGGATTTCGACTAATAACAAAATGTCTACCAAAAAGAGATAAATTTTCAACAAAAAAGTTTAGTTTTCAAGTTAAAAATTAAAATATTTAAGAAACCAGTTGATTTGTAAACATGAAAAGGTATGTACCTGAAGTTTTGAATGCTCAAATGAACGAAACATGTTTACTCTATTTTATCACAAATTTTGTTCCAACTACAACTCCAGGTTGGCAGCATAAAACTATACAACCAACCTTTTTTACGAAAATGTATTTATTTCGTAAAAGATTCTTAAAAAACAAATACACGTTGTGATAAAAGGATTTGTTTTAATACTCAGTTTTTAATACAATGATAAAAAAAGCAATTTAAATTTGAGCGTAGTAATCCTTTTTTTCTTCCCTTTACGATATTTTTTGGAATTATTACAGTTTATTGACAAATATTTTATTTATAGTACTTTCAATGAATAATTGTGTATCTCAGTGTGATTCCGTCACAATAAAATTTAATTTTCTCGGAACAGAATAATTTGTTTGTATTAAACATTTGTTATTCTTGTTCGGCTTCCTCACATCTCGGGAGCAAGTTTTTATTTTTGTGAAAAATTCAAAATTCGAATTTCAATGGCTATCAAAAAAATGATTTTCAAACTCTGTTAAATTGTTAACTCAACATTCTTGGACGATTTACTGGGAATTCGTTCACTTTTCTAGATCAACATTTTTTACTCTCATTCAGAAACTCAATATTTCGGGAGTCAGTTTGTATATTTTTTTATTTCAATTAAAGATTACATTTTTTTATCGCCATCCGCAGCCGAGTAATTTCCATATTGTGGTCAGAGTCACTTTAAAATTGTCAGCTGACACATCTATTTCCTCGAAAATGAATATTTTTGTGTGGTTAAATAACCGACAAGTCATCTTGGATGTGGACTTTTGTCTTATCTTTAAATGGTACTTTAGATTATACAAAAATGTTTTTCGCCCTTATTTTTCGCAATATAAATAACCAATCGTGTTAATACTGTTTAAAGATTACAAAACCATAATTTAAAAATTTCGTTCATTTGAATGTTCGGAACTTCAAGGACATTGAAAAGGTGCATTTTCAACAAATAAGTAAATTTTTAACCATGAATGATGAATTTTCAAGCAGATAGTTTAATTTTCAAAAAAAAATTGTAACCAATTAGTTGAACTTTCAAGCAAAAGAGACGATTTTTCCAATAAACGATTGTATTAGAAAACAGTTAAATTTTTAACCAGAAAAGTTGAATTTTCAATAAAAAAATTGTTTCTTTTTCCTAATAATTTAATTTTAATGCGAAATGGATAAAGCGAATTTTTTATTCAAAAAGACGAATTGTCAAACAGTAACATTTCGTCTAAAAATGAAATTTCTACCAGGCGAGATAAATTCTCAACATAAAACGTCAGTTTTCAAGTTGATTTTCAAACCCGAAAATATTGATTTTTCAGTAAAAAGGTTAATGTTCAGGCAAAAAAAAAAACGAATTTTGTACAAAAGTGAATATCCAACCAGAAAAGTGTCAAGCTCCAAGTGGACTGGATCTTGAAAATCCTATAAGTACAGAGCTTAAACATGCATTTGGAAGAAATGTGGGGATTAAAGTTGGATTTTGAAGAAACCAAAGAGATTAAATATTGGGTTTTAAGATAGGCATGCAAAGAACCGAGATACTATTTATTCGGTCAGCCAAATTCCAAAGCAGAGGCTCAGATCAGGTCTCCTACATCCCTGGGCCCACGGGGTTTAAACAACCCACACATCCAAAGTATAACATACATATGAGGAGGAGAGGTTGCCGGAAAGAGCATGAAACGAGGGGTAGAGTCGACCCTACAGGCAGGCCTACACAGCCTACTACGGCCTACGCCCGACATCGAGGGAGTGCTGATGCTGCTGATGCGAACGACGACCGCGGGGCCAAAGGGACTTTGAAATAAAAAAGGCAGGACCTAGGGAAGTCCCCTCCGAGCTTCGTTCCAAGAGTCTCTGAGAGAGAAAGGCCGCACCTACGCATTTGGACTCTGTTCTCTTCTGTTCTGGCGACCGACCAGGCTATGCGGGATAGGATCCTGAACATTGAACAGGGAACATTAGCACTGAAGAACTCCTGCAGCCCCAGACACCGTTTGAATTCGTATGGGACTATGTATGATTGTATGGGACATGGACACAAAAGTTCTTGAAATAGGACTCATGCAGGCATTCGAAACGCGTCTCAAATCGCAAAGTGCAAGAGGCTCTGTCCCCTGAATGAGCAAAGCATCCGGCTCTATACATCTATTCTCTCTTGCGTGCCCGACCCACTGGAGCCTTGACTTTTGATTTTCTTAAGTATAGCTCGCGGTTGGATGACCCATTTTAACACAAGTGAAATACTTTTTGCCACAAGTCCGAAATGTCTGAATAAATCAGGGGTGTTTCAATAACGTATACAACTTTTATAAGATCACACTCTCGCCGTGATTCAGTAGTTCAATTTTTGGTTAAAAAGGGGATTTTTTTCTCCGAAAAATTGCGATTGAAAGGGCACTTTATTTATTATTAAAACCTTTTATATAGGATCGGTATGTCGTGAATATTGAACGATAGTAGCGAGTTTTCTTTAGCCAGTTTTCCTATCATTTTTGTGTTAAATAGAGTCTTTTAAAAATTATTATCAAACTAGTGTCATAACATTGATCAAGTATTAGAAATGATTGAAATTTAATAAATTGACCGAAATTTGTTTCTTTCTTGACTAATTATTTGTTTTAATTTAACTATTTTGTTGAACATTTGTCATTTTGGTTTAAAAATTCACATCTTTTTGTACAAATTTGATCTATTTCATGTAAAAATGCAACTCTTTGATTTTAAATTAAAATATTTATTTGTAGAAATAACTATTATTATATTTTTTGCTGAAAATTCATCTTTCAAGGTTGAAAATTCTACTACTTGGTTGAAAGTTAAACTGTTTTCTTAAAAGTTTAATTTTTTTGGTTAAAGATTCGTAACCGTAGTCGAAAACTCGGCTTTTTAAAACTTTTTGTTGAAAATTAATCTTTTTTGTAAAACTTTTCTTTTCTGGCAAAGCATTAATCTTCTTGGTTAAAAATTAATCTTTTTGGTTGCAAAATTAAGTAATTAGTTCAAAATTAAACTGTTTTGTTGAAAGCTCGAATTTTTGTCTCAAAAAAATCAACATTTTGGACATTACTTTATTCGAAAATCCCTTATGCTTTTTTGGTTCAAAATTAAATTTTAACCTGTAAATTGAACTATTTTCCTTAAAATTCAACCGATTTTTTGCAAATTAATTTTCTTTGTTGATCATTTATATTTTAGGATTGAAAATTAAACTGTTTTATAAAAAAATTATATTTTTGGCTTGAAAATTGAACAATTTAACATAAAGTTCAACTACTTGGTGAAAAATTAAACTGTTGTGTACAAAATTCGTTTGTTTTATTGGAAATTAATTCTCGCTAATAAAATTTGGACTAACATTCACATCCATTGTACAAACTGTTGAGTCGAATAATTATTTAATTTGTTGAAAATTCGTCTTCTGGCAGAACATTAATCTTCTTGGTTTAAAATTCAACTATTTGGATACAAATCCAACCGATTCGTTGAAATCTCAAATCATTGTCTTAAAAATTCAACAATTTCGAGTTTTCAGGCCAAAAAAGGCGAGACTGCTTTGTAGAAAATACATCTTTCTGTCTCGAAAATTGTTTCTTGATTATAGATTCATTTCTTTTATTGGAAATTCTTTCTTGGTCGAAAATTCATTTTTTTCGTTGACTATTTAACTATTTTGTGGAAAATTCGTCTAGTTTGATTGAAAGTTCAACAATTATGTAGAAAATTAATTATGTGTTTTGAAAATTCGATTGTTTGAATATTTTTGAAATTGGAATTAAAGTGATTTAGAAACTAACCTGTAAATTGTAGAAATTGTGACGTAGTTTTAGTTGCATGTCACCCAGATATATAAAATGACTTATACTTTTATTATCTGAGCCTAGATGTTATGTATATAAAGTTAACATAGTATATTATTGTCTATAGTTGGATACTTACTCTAATGAGAAATTTGCAGAAATAATTTAGACTAGTTTAGAGGGGAGAAATAATGTTAGATAAGGTATGGCCTTGACAGTTTATAAATATATTAGCAATTTATTAATCATTTTTCCATGGCGTTATGTCTACAAAGTGTAAATGGTATTAGGAAGGTTTCGATCAAAAAGATGAATTTTTTATCCAACAAAGGTGAATTCTCAACAATAAATATAACAGTTGATATTTCAACAAAAAAAGTTTTAATTTCAAATCAAAAAAAGTTTAATTCTACCATAGAAAACGAATTAAGATAGTTTAGACCTTCCAAAAAATGGAATATTTATATCTTCAGTTAAAACGAATACTTTTTCATCCAATGAAAAACGAATTTTCACCAGAATTGGTAAACTTTCAACCAAAAAAGACGAACTCTAAACGAATATTTAATAGTTGATATTATAACAAAAAAAGAAGTTTAATTTAAAATTTGAAGTTGAATTCAAGCAAAAAGACGAATCTTCAAAAACCAAAACATTAAATTTTCTTTTTTAAAGATTAATTGTCAACGAAAAAACAAATTTCCAACTAAGCTGGCGAATTCTTAAACAAAAACTTTCTACCAAGTAGATATTTCCAATAAAAAAAATATTTAAATTTTAAATCGAAACAGAGTTTAATTTAACCAAAAAAGCAAATTCTCAAGAAAATAATTCAAATTTCAACAAACAGTATTGTATACAGAAAGAGACGAATTTGCAACACAATAGTTACATTTTCGACAAAAAAAGATGAATTTTTATCAAAATATTTGAATTTAAAACAAAACAATTAAATTTTGAATAAAATAATTCACTTTTTAACCATAAAAAGATTAATTCTGAATAAAAAAAAACAATAGTTGAATTTTTAAACAAATTTTTAATAAAATAATATAAAAATTTAATCAAGTAGTAGAACTTTCAATCAAAAGAGATGAATTCTGAGCCAAAAATACAATAGTAGACTTTTTAACTAAAAAGGACGACTAAAAAGAGTACGATATCATTATTAGGAAAATCATCAAGCCAAAAAGATGCATTTTTTAGAAGACAGTTGCAATTTAAACCCAAAGATATCATTTTGAACCCATAAAGATGACTTTTCTAAAAAAAATATGCATTTTCAGTTCAAATTGAATATTTTTATATCCAAAAAAAGATTATTTTTTAACAAAATAGTAGAGTTTTAAACCAAAAAATAAGATAACAGAGTACAATATCACTAGTAGGAATATTTTCAAGACAAAATATGCATTTTTTAGAAGATAGTTGAAATTTCAAAGAGAAAAGTTGAATTTGCAACCGAAAAGTTAATTTTAAACTTAGGAAAACTATTTCTCTACCAAAATGATAAATTTTTATACAAAACTATGAATTTTTGAACAAAATACTTACATTTTCAACCAAAAAGAGATGAATTATGAACCAAAAATACAAACTTTTTAACTAAAAAACAGAGCATAATATCAATAATAAAAAAATGTTATGCCAAAAGTTAATTTCGAACCTAGAAAGATGATTTTTTTTACCGAAACAGATCAATTTTTTATCCAAGCAGATAACTTTTCACAAAAAAGTAGAATTTCTAAACCACATAATAAAATCATTAAAAAAATAACAGAATTTTAACGAAATAGTTAAATTTTAAACAAAATATTATAATTTGTAACCAAATGAGATTAACTTCAACAAAATACTTAAATTTTAAGCAACCAGGAAGGTTAATTTCCGACCAGAAATGATAAATTCTATATACAAAAAAAGGAAATTGTTCAATTTTCAGTTAAAGAAGTGAATTTGTAACTAAAATGATCCAAAAAACAAGAGTTTTCAACAAAATATTTGAATCCTTAACCAAAACAAATTAATTTTCAACCAAAAACTAGTGATTTTTAGCAACAACAAAAATTAAATCTTTATTAAAATGACTGGATTTTTAACTCAAAAGGAAGAATTTTCAACGAAAAGGAAAGATGTTTTATAACAATTGTTGAATTTTCAACAAAACAATAAAAAATACTTCAAATTCACTTTATCGAAAATTCTGTAAGGTTTTCCCTGCCATTCTCTGAACAGTGTCAAATTCCCTGACATTTAGCAACCCTGATTTTTTTTTCACAAAATAGTTGAATTTTCAACAAATTAATTATATCTTCAACAAAATATGTAACTTCATTTTTTTTTTAAATAATTAAATTTTCCACGAAATAGTATAATTTGTAACCAAAATAGATGAATTCTTAACCATAAATACAATAGCAGACTTTTCAACCAAAAAAGAGAGTAAAATAGGGTTTTCACGCCAAAGACGTTTTTCTAAGAAGACAGCACTCCGAGAAGATAAATTTCCAACAAAAAGTTAATTTTGAAGCGATAAAGACGAGTTTTTTTTACCAAACCAGATAAAGATGATTTCAAATAAATATGAAAATTCTAGCATTGGTTAAGCAATAATCAGCTGGTCTTTTTCTTGGTATAAAACCTTCTGCACGTGTAGACTACTTTAGTCAAGAAAGGTATCTGAGTAGAGTTTCGCCTTGAAGATTATGAATCATGAATAGAGTTCAGGCATTTTTCAGCAGACCAATGGCAGTGGCAAATACGTTTCTTGAGGACCTGGGGGGACAGAAATATATGGCACAAGTGACCATTGTCAAGGGCAGAAGTAGCAATCCTCTTAATGCATTTTCCTGTCACGTGATGACGAATCCACCAGTGACAATAGTATCGTTTTTGCAGTTTCGAAACGTCACGACTTTCTGAGCCAAGAACAACTCAGTCTTCTCCTCAGTCAGTCGGTCAGTCCTGATGTCAATTCTCTAGCTGCTAATGAAGAAACAGCGAGTGACTGTAACGAGTACCGTCTGCGACAAACCTTCTTCGAGAGACTAACTAACTATAAGCTTAAGCTTTTGGAAACTTCGTCATTCTGAGAACTAAGAACGATGACTATAATTCGTGCTGACTTGTGCCACAAGAGATCAATTTTTATCCGCAAACTGATGCCTCCTCGTGCCTAAAAAAACACAATCCTGCATTCATAACTGCATTGTGGATTTTACAAAATAATAAAATTATGTCCAGAAAATTTTATAGTACTAATCCGGGGGTTTATCGATACAGGTATTCTTGAAATGTCACAACTTTCTATCTAAAGGCATGCACGCTTGAAGTTGAGAACGTTCAAATGAACATTTTTTATTGGTGGCTTTTCAAAGTAGAAACAGTGCTAAAAGATTCATTCTTTTATATTTCAAAAAACAGATGACAAAAAAATCGAATTTTTTTAAATCAGGGTGTCCAGCGATTCCGAGGAACACAATTCAAGATCATTTCCAGGGTTTCCAGGTCTCCTTTTTTCATCATAAAAGCAAATAACCGTTTGTTACTCATGGAACATTTTATTTTTTATTGGCGAACAATTTATAAAGACATCCTTGATATTTTTTTAATCTTTGTGAAATTTTTTAATCTTTTGAAATTCCTGTGAAATTAAAAAAAAATTTTGTAGAATATTTCAAATCCTTGAATTGTTTGAAATCTCCGTGAAAATTTTTGAAATATTTGAAAAATATGTGAAGTCTTTCTTTAATCTTTGTTTGTAAAAACTTTTGTGCTCGTTTGAAATCATTACAATCTTTTGAAATCTTCTTACATGTATTACAACCTTTTGAAATTGTTCGGAAATCTTTGATATCTATTTAAATATTTTAAATTCTTGAAATCTTTTGACAAATTTTGAATAATATTGTTCTGTTTTTGACCGAATGGTCGAATTTTCAAGGCAAAAAAAAACGAATGTGTAACAAAACAGTTTAATCTTTAACCAAAAAAGATGACTTTATAATAAATAGTTCCATTTTCAAAAAAAAGTCTATTTTCAACCAAGACAGATAATATAAAATAATAGATTACTTTCCTACCAGAAAATATGAACTTTCAAATCAAAAGCACGAATTTTCTATCCAAAAAAGACGAATGTTCAAAAAAAAAGTTTAATCCTTGACCAAAAAACATAACTTTTTGGTAAAATAGTTTAATATTCAAAATAATAATTCATTTTTTACCAAATAGTAGAATTTTTAACCAAGAAAGAGAAATCTTGAACGAAAAATATAATACTAGACTTTTCAACGAAATAAGAAGACTAAGCATTTAATGTTATTATTTGGAAAATTTTCTATAAAAAAGGCGAATATGTTCAGCACAACAGTGAAATTTTAAATCCAAAAAATGAATTTCTCAGATGCCAGTTCAATTTTCATGAAAAGTAAATTGTCAAACAAGGAAGATGAATTTTCAATAAAAAAATATGCATTTTTAAGCCAAACGGATGAATTTTCTCTTAAAAAATGTGTATATTCAATAAGACAGTTGAATTAATAAAAACAAAAACACGTATGTTTAACAAAATCGTCAAATCTGCAACCAATAAAATAAATTTTGAACAACTAGTTCAACTTTCAACCAAGTAGTTGAATTTTCCACAAAATAATTAGAATAACAACCAAATAGTAGAATTTTTAAAAAAAGGAAAAAAATAGGGAAAAGGATCTGGATACTTTATAGAATGAAGAATAATTTAATACATATTGGGATGTTTCTGACATTTAAAAATGTCTTAATCTGAAGATACTGGTAGAAGAATTGTGAAAAACAAACTTTAGCGATAACATACAATCTTCGCTTAACGATCGGCGTATGCTCTTTATTTAAATCTGAATTAAAAATTTTACAAATTCTTGAAAGTAAATTCGGAAACAGTTTAATATCTCTAATCGTGAAAAGCGAAACCTAATTTTTTTCAGGGACTTCTAAAAAGTTCTAATCGCAATAAAACCTCGCAAGCAACAATTACGTCAGTAAATTCACACGGAGACCTCTAACACCAAAACCCAGACGGGAAAGTGAGTTTCGGAACACGATTGTCGATTTTACGTAATGATAAATACACCGAACTGCGCGGTAAAGAGTAAGGACAAGTCAAGGCAATGAAATAACACCTGCGTAGATGTTTAAAATTCGAAGGAAACTAGATTATTCGAAAAAAATTGTAACCCTGCAAGAGGAATCAAGTATTCAAATAACGTTTAAGCTAATGAATGTATCTTCTACTTTCCTCAGATTATAAGAATTTCCCATTTCCGGATAATCCGCACTAATCTTTCTTTAATTTAAAATTATCTTCTGGACAAAGTGCATATAATCCTAGATACTTCTTCATGAACCAACATTATCTCAAAAAAAAAGGGGAAATATGGCGTTATTTTAAAAAATAGGGGCAAAATTTAGGAATAAATTATTTTAATTAAAATAATGTAGGTCCAATATTGAATTCAGTATGAAACGCTTAAAATTATTAAGACTTCAAGTCTTAATTAATTAATTTTCTACCAAGAGTAACATTTTTTTGGAAAAACGTTGCCCTCGAAACATACAAAAATGAACTTCAAACAAAAAAATTAATTTTACACGAAAAAGAAATAATTTTCAGCCAAACGCTTAAATTTTGAACCAAATTATTGAACTTTCAAGCACAAGAAAAGCTAATTTTTAAACAAGAAAGAGAACGCTTCTACCAAAAAGATGAATTTAATTCCTAACGAAAAATATAATAGTTTTCATTTCAACGAAAAAAAGAAAATACGAATTTTAATCAAGAGTTATATTTTCAACCAAATATTTTCATTTTTCCAGCAAAAACAAACAAAAATAAATAAATAAAAGGGGATTAACTTTCTACCAAAACTGATGAATTCTCACCAAATGAGTTATTTTTTAAAGCAAAATAGTCCAAACGATTCATTTTTAATCCAAGAAGGTTAATTTTTAACGAAAAACATAATAGTTATTTTAATAAAAAAACAGATTTTAATTTTAAATGAGAAAATATCAGAGTTCAACCATATGAGATCTGTTTTTCACAAAATTAACCTTCAACCAAAAATGAATCTCGAATCCAAACGGTACATTCTTAACCTAAAATATAATATTTGATAATTCAACAAATAAAGATAAAAATTTTAAAGTTTAAATCAACTAAAAAAGATTTTCAGTTTAAGACATTAAATTTGACAAAAAATAAAATAAACAAAAATAGTTCAATTTTAAACCAAAAAGATAAGTCTTCAACTAAAAAGATCAATTTTTAAGAAAAATTAGTTCAATTTTCTACCAAGTATGTGAATTTTCAGCAAGAGAAAAAAATGAATTCTCAAAAATAAACACAATAGTTGATATTAAAAAAAAAATTTAATCAAAGGCGCGTTAAATTTCATTAAAAAGCGAATTTTTTATAAAATAATTGAATTTTTTAACCAAATAAGATGTTCAACCGAAAGAAATGAATTTTCACCACAAAGGTGAGTTTTCAACAAAAAGGGATGAATTTTCAACAAAAAAGTTTATTTTGAATTTACATCAATTGAATTTACATCAATTCGCATTTAAGTGAAAAAACGATAAAAACAAAAAAAGGATTTTTCTTGAAAACATGGGAAGAAAGAGGAATTCTTTTAAAAGGGGACAAAAAGGGGAATACGAGAAAGAGTGTGAGGTATGCCTAGGTCCTCGAATCCTAGATCTAGAATCTGGATTATGGATAATGATCTGGATTTGGCTTTAAGATTATCCTCCTGAGTGAAAAAGTAACCGTATAAGAAGAAAAAAATTACCAAGACTTAGTGTCTAAGATGTTTTGAATAAAAAAAAAATGCAGAAAGAAATGAAAGAAATTAAAACTGTTTGTTACGCCTCCATTCATCATTTTTATGGACTCGTCATAAGTTTTAGCTCAACTTTATTCAATTTCCTGGGAACTCATCTGGATCTCTTTCGTTTTAAGAAGAAGACAGCTGGTCGTTGTTCTTTATTTCAGTGACCCAAGTACAAAATTTGTGATTACGTCATTAGAGCCCTAGACCCCCACAAGTGAGAGAATTGTGAAGAGAGTGAAGCCTTCTCATATCAAGTATTCATTATTGCACCCTTATCAATTGAAAGATTGGTGAACTCTGATCTTTTAAAACTGAACCAACACAATTTTAAATTAATATTTAAGAATTTTTAAATTTATTATTCTCATTGCTGCCACAGCCTAATTAATTTGAAAAAAGTGATCCATTTAAATTTTAAAAGTAACTAAAATTTAATAATGGGCATTAATAATTTGACTAATGTTCTTCTGAATTTAAAAGAACTCAAAAGATTTCGATTCATAAGACCTCGAAAGAATTTCAAGAGAAATTAAAAAGAATGCACATGAGCGGCTGGATTCAATAAAAGCCTACTTCATTTTTAAAAGTCACTAGATAAATTTTTCTTTTAAAAATTTGTCCAATTCCCACTCAAAAAATAAATTCAATAACATGTCCCTATTTTTCCGGTTGTGAAATATTTAGGGTATCTTAAAAGAAATCCGTTAAAATTTTCTAAAGCTTTTGAAAGTTTCTTGGAATTGTGAAAAATATCTTAAAAATTTGTTCAAAAATTTGAAATCCCTTAAATTAATTGAAATCTTCGGAACCTTTATAAAATACCCTTAAAGCTATAGGCCTTACAAAATCATTCAATACCTTCCGAAATTCTAGGAAACTCTTTAAAACCTCATGCTTTTTTTAAATCCCTTAAAATCCTTGGAAATTATTATATCTCTTGAAAATTCCTTGGAATCTTAAAATACTCTAAAATATTTCAAATCCCTTGAAAATTTTTTATGGCTCTTGAAAATTTCTTGGAAGTTTTAGAAATACCATGAAATTGTTAAAATCCTGTTGAGTCACTTAAAATAATAATTTACATCTGCTGAAATACTAAAACACCCTAGAATATTTAAAATGATTTGAAGTCATTATTTATATTTTTTTAAACCAAATTTTCATATGTCTAACCTATTATTTTCAAAGTATTAAAAATGAACTTTAATTTTTATTTAAAAAGTAATTCTTTAGCCTATAAATTATCAAAATTCCTATTTATTTATCGCAGACTTCTATGTAACTGTCTGGAGAAACAATAATTTTATGCGATTGAAAATTAACTTTTTTGTTGCAAATTCAACTGTTTGGTAGAAAATTCGTATTTTCGGTTCAAAAATTCAACAAATTGGTTCAAAATTTGATTCTTTGATTGAAAACTTACGTATTTTGTTGAAATTTCGTCATTCATGGTATAAAATAAAATTTTTGTTAAGAATGCAATTTTTTAGTTGAAAAGGAATCTGTTTTAGTTGAAGATTCAAGTATATTGCTAAACAATCCTTTTTGTTGGTTAAATTCAATCGTTTTTATTTTTAATTAAAATAGCTTAATTTTGAAATAACTATAAAAATTTTCGTTGAAAATACCATTCCTTGGTTAAAAGTTGAATTACTTTATGAAGAGTTTTTTTTTTTTAAGATTCAGAATTTTAGTTGGAAATTATATTGTTGTTTTTTGGTTAAAAACTCGTTTTTTTGTTCGGTAAAAATTAATTTCTTATCTGTTCATTTAGCGACTTTGTTCAACGGTTTTGTAGAAAGTTCGTCTTAGCTTGAAAATGCAACAATAAAATTTGTAGAAAGTTCAACTACTTAGTTAAACATTTTTATAAATGAAAAAAATAGAGCGAAAAATTATTCAAATTAAATTTGGACTAGCCCCACTATTATAACTTTTCGGTTTAAAGCGTAATTGTTTTGTAGAAAATTCGTCTTTTTTGGTTGTATATTGAACTATTTGTTTAAATATACTACTGTTTTGTAGAAATAACATCTTCTTGCAGTAAAAAATGCAACTGTTTGGATGAAAATTAATTTATTTTCTTCAAGAATTCAAATACTTTTCGGAAATATGTGATTTTTGGTACAATTCAACTGTTTTTTTTATCTAAAATTAAAATCTTTTCTTGGCTATAGTATGAAATATTAGAGTTTGTGTTAAGAATTCATATTTTTTCGTTGAAAATGTAACTAAACACTTAGTTGAAAGTAGAACTATTTTGTTAATTTATAAGAAACAGTGACATAAGCAGACATTTGTGAGAAAATCGAAGGGTACATAGTTACAAAATTCGATGTACACCGATTGCACGATTGCACTATGATGAGTCCGATGCCTGGGTATTTTAAAAGATTGCACAAGATTTCAAAAGGTTGCGTGGGATTACATAAAATGGGGTTGCATAAAATTGCAGACAGAGTGTACACCAGATTGCAAGAGTATTTAATCCCTTGTTATTTTTTCTCGAAATAGTAGCAAAATAGTGTCATCGCTCAAAAGTGTCGAATAGTGCCAATAGTGTGATGAGTCCGAGGCCTGGGTATTGTAAGAGATTGAATAGCATTGCAAAAGGGTGCATTGGATTGCATAATAATGCAGACATAGTCTAGATCAGATTGCATAAGCAATTAACCCCTTCTTTTTTTCTCGAAAAATAGTAGGAAAATAGTGTTTTGAAGAGTGTGACGAATCCGATGGCTAGGCCTTGTAAAAGATTACATAGGATTGCAAAAAGGGGCATGGGATTGCATAAGATTGCAGACAGAGTGTACACCAGATTGCAGGAATAATTAAACTCTAGTTTTTTCGAAATAGTAGAAAAATCGTGCCATTGATCAACAAAGTTTTAAATATAGAGTGAGAGTCCAAGACCTGGAAGTAGTAAAATATAGATGAAAACTTCAGTTGTGGATTAAATTTTCTCCAATTTAGAGTTGGGATCTTTGAAAATCGATACTGGTGAGTCCAAAGAGAATTTCGAAGGCTGGCAGAGTAATCTAAAAAAGACTTATCAATGAGTTGGAATGAGGAGACGGGGCAAAGGACAGTAATGAGTAAACACGTTAGTATCGAAGGCAGGGTCGAAAAAAGTGTAATGGAAGGAGGGATTCCCATCTACAAAAGCCAGGGGCGTATCCATCAGTGATAAGGAGAATGGGGCGCATGCGTCCTAACATCAGCAGGGAAACACGAAATCGCTTGTAACATTTTCTATACGTTCTACGCTTCAACAACCTATGTTCAATAGGCCGTGCATAAATTACGTCCAATTTTTTTTCCTGTAATTTTTAACCATTTAACCCCTTTGTTAGGATCCGTAAGTCTTGACCCTCCTCCCCTTGTGCCGCGTAATTTTGTTTTGAGAATTTATTTTAGGGTCCAAGCTAAAATAACGTAAGATGAGTTGGGAGAAGGGGAGTTTTGGTACAATTTTACCGTAATGGATATTTTAACCAAGAGAAATTTTTCTAAAATGCACACAGTGTAATTTAACAATTATCATGGCAAAAGAACGAGCAAAAACTGTCATCCAAAATGATGAATTTTCAAGCCAAAAAAAACCAGCTTTCTACAGAACAGTTGAATTTGCAATTAATTAATAGAAATTTCAACAAAAACGATGAATTATTAACCAAAAAAATTAATTCTCAAACCAATTTTTTTTAATTGAATACATTTTTAATCAAATAGTTAAACTTTCAACCACGCAGATGAATATTTTTACCAAAAAAGACGAACGTTCCACAAATTACAAAATTTTTGGAACCAAACAGTTGAACTTTTAAACTAGAAAACATAAAGTTTTAAGAAAAAATGGAATAGTTAAATTTACATTGAAAGAACAAATTCTACAAAATCGAAAATCGAATTCTTAAAAAAAATTAACTTTAAATAAAACTTTAAATATAATTTCTCTTTAAAAAAAAAAGATTTTACAATTTAACGTACAGTGTTATTGTTATATAAAATATTTAATTTCTTTTTATATTGTAACTATTTAGTACAATTTAGCCTGCAAGTCCTTTTACTTTAAACTTAATTCATTTCCGGTTTCACTCCCCAGTTTTCAGCTTTAAAACCCCACTTCCTTTTCGAATCTGGACATATCCTTTCACCACAATGCCCGGTCGAATTTTAGATAATTTTTAAGTCAATAAAGCAGGTTTAAAAAAATTGCACTCACATGGTTATACCGTGACATCCTTCTTATATTTTCGAACGAATATTTAAATTTTATATCAAGAGAATTAATTTCCTATCAAAAGTAGGATTTTGAAGAAAATACACGAATTTTTAAACTAACAGTCAATTTTTCAACTAAATGAATCAATATTTTCAACCGAAAATGAAATAGTTAAATTTTAAATTAAAAATTAATTTCAAACATGGAAAAACGAATTTTCAAAACAAAAAAAAAAGAAAGAATTTTCAAAAAGTAGTTAAATTTTCAAAATGAAGATTTCAATATTTGGGTAAGATAATGAGTTTTCAACTAAAAAAAATGAAAATTTAACGAAGTAGTTCATCTTTTGACGAAATAATTGATTTTTCTACCAAATTGATGAATTTTCAACAAACAAAAGTTAATTTTAAAGAAAAACGAGTTTAAAAAAAATATTTCAATTTTCAATCAAAGAAATGAATCAAATTTCAAATAAAATTAATTAAATTGTTGATTTCTCAAGCCAAAAAAACAAATTTACAACAAAACAGTTGAAATTTTCAACCAAAAAGAATTATTTTTCAACCAATTTTTTGAATTTTCTACGGGTAACGAAATTTCGGTATCAATAGCTAGATTTTTTCAGTACCAATAGAAAAGGAAATAAAAATTTGTTATAAAAAAAAAAGGATTTGGTTTCAAACAGCCTGATTTTTTCGATGCGTGTAGACACTTTCTTTACAATATTAGGATAAAAAACTGGAAAATTTGCTTAAAACAGAAAGATAAATTATTATTGCGCTATTTTTAATGTTGGACTACACGCTTTTAATTTCGGACTACACAAAGTGTGTCGGATTATTCAACATTTTAGGCCCTGAAGAAATGATAAAATTATACGTTGGTAAAACTAAATACTTATTGTAATTAACACATTTTATTTTCTAAACCTAATTTTATTAATGTCCCGCCTTTATTTAATTAACAGAATATATATTTTATTTGATATGCATATCTTATTAAATTATTTTTCAACATGTTCGCAAGTGCCTGGCTTTATTTTATAATCTTTAGATTTAGGAAGGTTCAACAAATGTCCCTTTTCCGAAAGAGCCTTAACGTTGAATTTTTGTGTGATTGGACCAATTCTTTGTTACTCTTAGGTGCGAAATAGGATTAAATTATTGCTGAATGGAATTTATCTTTCAGAAATATAAAGGAATTCACTCGTTTTTTGTCGTCGAGTGTCGTTCAAAGAAGAACAGGTGTTCAGAGATAGAGAGAGAGAGTGCGTCCTCTCATGTGTAGAATATCTAAACAGTTGAAGAAGTCACACTCGCATATATTCCAGGAAAATAAGAAGAAAAGCTGTGGCTGTAGTATAACCGCCAAAATGAATCATCATTGCAACAGTGAGAAACTGAGAAATTTATAGTTAGACAATTTAAAGATCGTTCTTAAAACTCTTGTAAAATTTATTTTTTACTTTCAGCATTGGATACTATCTATTATATAGACCATAGAACTAGAATACAAACTATATACATATATTATGTATAGTCCGATATACTATACTCTAGTTTAATTTTAGTCATTTTGCAGTCTTCACAGCCTTTTAAAATGTTCTCAAAACAGGGAAAATAGGATGACTTTTTACAAAAATAGCAGAATAATAGGACAATAAATTCTTTTTAATCAAATTAATGCAGATACCATATTCCAAAGATTTCAAGCCGAAATAGTTTGCATTTTCAACAAAATCGTTCAATTTTCTACCAGAAGAGATTAATTTTCAGGATAAAAAGTTGCATTTTTTAGAAAACAGTTGATTTTTAAGCCCGAAAACTTAAATTTCCAACAAGAAAGTTCATTTTCCACCAAATAGTTGAAAATTTAAACGAAAAAAATTAATGTTAAACTAAACAGTTGCATTTACAACCAAACGGTTACATTTTTTAACCTACAAAAATGAATTTTCAAGCCAAAGGCAAATTTTCAACCAATGAGTCGAATTTTCAAACAAGATTTTTCAGCCAACAATGGAAAAAATCAACCAAAGAGATGACTTTTCAATATCAAAAAATAATTTTTCAGCAAAAACGTTTATTTTTAACAAAATAGTTGCGTTTTCTCTCAAATTGTTCAATTTTCCTACAAATATGAATTTTCAACAAAAATGTATATTTTGAATAAAATAGGTCAAGTTTCTTCCAAGAGAATACATTTTCTAATAAAAACGACGATTTTTTAACCAAATAGTAGAATTTGTAACAAAAGGGTTGAATTTTCAACCAAGAAAGATTTTTCAGACAAAAAAGAACAAGTTAACCAAATTCTTGATATTTCAATACATAAAGACGAATTTTTCGCCAAACAGTTGAATTTTTTTCCTAAACTGTTCAAATCTCAAGTTGAAAAAACTAATTTTCTTCAAAAGAATTATAAACGCAAAAATATGAATTTACAACAATAAAGTTAATTTTTAACCCAAAATAAGAATTTGCAAACAAGATGGTTAATTTTGTACCCAAACAAGACTAATATTCAACACAATACATGCATTTTTAACCATGTAATAGATTTTTCAACTAATAAAGATGAATTCTTAAAAAGAAACGACTTTTCAACGAAATAGTCGAATCCGAAAAATTGAATGTTGAATCAAAGAGACGAATTTTTAACCATATAGTGGCATAGTTAACCAGGAATGATGTAATTTATACTAAGAGACCAAAATGATGAATTTCCCATTAAATAGTAGAATTTTGTTACCGAAATAGTTGAATTTTACACCAAAAAGAATGACCTTATAGATTGTTCAATTTTTAACAAAAAATAAAAGTTTCAACCAAATAATACGAATTTCATACGAATAGATGAATTCTCAACCAAACACTCAGAAAATAACAAAAAAGTTTTCAACTCCCTGAAAAATTGTAAATAATGAACACATGTTTCTATAATTTTGTCTTTCTCGTTACTATAGTTTCTCGATTTCGTAAAAAAACCTTTTTTAAAACTTATAAGATATAGGAAACTGGATAATAACTATTTCGTTTTTCCACCCTCCGACTTGAAAAAAATGTTGTTACTGTTTTGTTTAAATAATGTTATCAAAATTTTATATTTGAAAACCTATCGTAGAAAACTGGTTTTGTTCTTCGTGTAAAATTTAATTTATGGACATTATCCATTTGTCATTTTCATGTCTCCATTTAATTATTAGACTAGTTTAATTGCTTGAGTATGTGAAAAAATTTTAAGTGTATTGCAAAATTACTTCCGAATTCATTATGATAAATAATTCAATATTAATAATTAGTATTTTGATGAAGTAGACAACACAATATTCTGCAAATAATTTAAGCGTTAATGGTACCCTAATAATGTTAGCATAGTACCATAGTTAAATTGCTGAACAAATATTGTACGCATTAATTGGATTCCCTAATTTACTTCCATAGATTTTCTAGGTTCCCAGAATTGATCATAAACGCTGGGGGGAGGGGGGGGGGGGCTCCATCGGTTGATAAAAAATTATATAAACAAAAATTTGAAAAACCTGTAGGTTATAGATAAATTAACAGAATGCATTGAGTAAGTTTTCCATAAAGAACAGTGTGGCCAAAAAACTTAATTTTCAAAATTCCCTGACCTTTCCCGAATTTACCAATGAGAAATTTTTCATTTTTCTTGACCGTTATTATTTAAGGATCAGAATTATAACCTTGTGACTAATTTTGAGCGATTTTTCACAAAAACGAGAGAATAATAGAGGAATTAATTCTCTGAAATAAAATGAATGTAGATACCAAAAACGCGTTTAATTCCTAAGATTTAAAGCCAAAACATATTGCATTTTCTACAAAATGGTTCATTTTTTAAACAAAAGATATTTTCTACTACAAGAGATAAATTTGGTTAATAACATACTTGAATTTTCAAACAAACAAAAAATTATTGTTTAACCAAAGAATTAAAGTATTAACCGAATAGTTAATTTTCAAGCAAATAGTCCAATTAAAAAAAAAAGATTAAAGTTCAAAAAGTTTCAATTTTAAGTCCATTTTAAAATACGAAATATGAATTTTTAACAAATGAAGATGAGTTTTCTACCAAAAAATGTGAAATTTCTATTCAAAAAGAAGAATGTAAAATCTAACAGTTGAATTTTCGACAAAAAACTGTGACTTTTTAGTTAAATCACAAAATAATTAAATTTTTAAACAAATATTTGATTTTTTAACCAAATAGGTGAATTTTCAACTAAAAAGGTGAATCGTAATAATGAATTTATAACAAAATATTCCAACTTTGAACTGATTAGTTGAATTTTCAACAAAATAATTACACCTTCAACCAGAGATGAATTATTAACTAAATTTATGAATCTTTAACAACAAAATAATTTTGAACAAAGCACTTCAACCAAAAAAGATGATTTTTTTAGCAAAATAGATGAATTTTTAACACAAGAATTAAATTTCAGCTAATTATAGAATTCATAATCAAATAGTCGAATTTTCGAGAAAAGAATTAAATTTGTAACCAATAATAATTAATTCAATCGAATTGATAAATTTTCAAGCCAAAAGGACGAATTTTCTACAAAATTGTTACTCGGAAAATACGAATTTTCTACCAAAAATATTAATTTTCTACCGAAAAAGACGAACCTTCAAAACAATACATGAATTTTTAGCCAAATAGTTTAAATCAACAAACAAAAAAGAATTTTTAACAAAGTAGTTCAACTTTAACCAAAAACTGAAGATTTTTGAAGGAAAAATGCAATACGTAATTGATATTTTAACAAAAAAAAAAGTTTAATTTCGAATCAAAAACCGAAAACAGTTAAATATCCGACCAAAAAAATATTACTTTTTAACAAAGTAGTCGAATTTTCAACAAAGGAATCAAATTTTTAACCAAATAATAGAATTTTTACCCAAAAACTAAAAATTTAATATGATACTTTTCAACCAAAAAGTAATGAACTTTTAATTTAAAAAATTGTTGGATTTTATTATTGGGATGTAATAATTCGATTAGCATTCAAGCGAAAAAAAATGGGAAAAACGTTAATGTTTCTTGAAAACAGGGGAAGGAAGTGGAATGCTTTTAAAAAAAGGGTGAAGCCTATTTTTTTATAATTTTGCAATTTAAGAAAGAATCGCTGACTTTCCCCATATTTCCCATGACTCACGGCCAACCTGAAGAAATAATCTAACAGACAATTTTCTTTAAAAAAATTTGTAACTTTGTTAAAAATCGTGTCTCAAAAAACTGCTTAGAAGATAATTTGAAATTGACAAATTTCAATTTTCTTCAATTTAAAATTCAACGTTTATAAAATTTAGATACCTGAAAATATGAATAATTTCAAAGTATCGTGATCAGTAGCTGACCCAACTTTCTAATTAGAATATATGAAGTTGGGACTAACTGCGTAAGAAAAAAAATCGTTGGACTTCACTAAAAAAATTCTCAGTACTCTGATTCGGTCCATTTTTGCCCTCTTTTGTTAATATCTTCGCAAAAACTCATTTTTTCACTTATGTAGAAAAAATTAGTTTTTACAAAGATATTAGCAAAATATGGCAAAAATTGACCGATCATTCATCTGGTACATTGTTTTCCACTCAGAATTCAACATAGTGAAGTTAGCTGGTGGTTGAAGTGAAAATACCAAACGTCTTAAATTTGAAATTGAAACTCGCGCCGCCCCTGAGAATAAAAATGGCGGCGGGGTCAATTTGCGCATCACTGCTAATCAAAAAATAACAAAATTACAATTTTGCTCATAAAAGTACACCACAAGCTTTTTTGAGCACATAATTACTACATTTTTAGCTTTGAAAATGCTAAGATCTTAAAACTAGAGAAACTAAAAAAGCCATATTTGTATGCAAATGTGAACGACCAGAAACAATACCTCACACAAACATCACTCACACACCAAAACATTCACAACGAACAAAGAACAAAAGCCCTTGATGTTTTCCCACTATTTCTTAGATTCCTGAAAAGAATACAATCCTGAAAATGCTTTGCAGATGCTTGATTAAGCAAGGCAACTCCCTCAGTTGAAGCAGAAGCTTTAAAACTGCAATTTACACTCCCTGCTTTTGTCATTAGTTTTCTACGAAATACGACTTCGGGCACGAGCGAAATGATGACAAGCCAAAAAAGAATTAGAGGTTAAAGAAAAGAATGAAAATCCAAATCTAATCTAAAGCATTTTGAGCCCAAACACCAGGAAAACTAGAAAAATTAAGCCTGTGGGTTCGCAGAGAAAAATTGAAGCAGTTCAAGGAACTGCACGACACCCAGTTTCATAAACAAAGGGCGAGGCGTGCCACGAAACCTGTTCCTACCTTTAGATGAGGGAATGTCGATTTTTCACTGCGACATCATGTTAAAGCACATTTAAGCACTGTTTTTTTCGTTGGCGAAACCGAGAATCGCCGACATCCGCGTTATCTCGTAACTGAAAACACTGAGGTCGCTCCTGCAGCTTCGTCTTCGTGTCCCGTTCTTTCGCTCTCTTTCTCTTACTTTTCTTTTCTTCAAATCTTCTGTCCTCTACTGACACAAGCACAACTCGCATTGAAAATTAAACCACGACCGCGCCCATCATTGATGATTTTGTCGAGAAATAATTTCCCGATTTGCGATTCTCGGCTAACGAGGGACCAAATTTTTAAATATTACGGACTATTTTTTATTTTGGCAGGCTAAGGAAAAAGGGCCGTCGGGCTCTGCGGGAACTAGTATTGATGTTTTGGGGGTTCCATCAACAAATCTCGCCGTTGCTTTGTCATCGTGGCGCCACTGTACGGGCACGTTTCTGTTTTCCGGTTTATATATATAGTCATTTATTTATATAACAAAGATGTAGGAGAATTCTCCAGCCGATAGGTGGCGCTAGCTGCATTAGTCAAAGTTCCGCGAAAATTCAAATTGGAGAAAAAAAACATTTCTTTTATTCTACAAATTAATAATAAAAGTTTGTAATGTATTCATAAAACAAAGTAAAAGTGCAAGTCAATGAGTTTGAAAATAAATAATTTAATATTTACATTACTGGTGAGTTTTTCTTGCGTGGTTCTGAATTTCACAATTTTGGAATTTCAACTAATATAAAGATCAGTTTCGAACTTAAAAAATAAATAGTTTAATTTTCAAAAAACAGGATGAATTTTCAAACAAAAGGACACATTTTTCAACCAAATAGTTCAAGTTTTAACCAAAGAAGGTGAGTTTTCAATTATAAAATGAATTTTCAACAAAAAGTAAACTTCAACCGAAATTGGAACAGTTTCACAGTTTCATTGTCAAACAAAGAAATTAATTTTCGGACAAAATGAACAGTATTTTACTAACAATAATGTGTTTTTAACAAAATACATTATCATAAGGTTTATAAAGACATAGTTTAATTTTAATATAAAAATATGAATTTTCAAACAAGAAAAATAATTTTCTACCAAAAAAACATATTTTCAACTAACAAAAAATACATTTTTAACTAAAAATATATGTGTATAATTATGTTTTCAGATTACTACAATTATTTTATTAAAAAAAGAGACAATTTTCAACAAAACAGTTAAATTTCCAACTGAATAAATCAATTTTTAATAAAAATGGATGAATTATTAAACAAGAAGTCTGATAGTTCATTTCTCTACTAAAAGTGGCAAATTTTTAACCGAAAATTGAATAGTTAAATTTTTAGTTAACTAATTATCAATAACAAAAAAAAAGAATTTACAACAGAAGAGATGAATCTTTAATCGAGAGTTTGGTGTATTAAATTTTTTAGTTTTCGTTATAAAAAATATAAAACTTTTGAAAAATTGCACTTTAAAACGTTCCAGACAAAGTTCCGCGAAAATTTAAATTTAATAAAGGAAAAATAGCATTTTCATACATTTTAATAATCAAAATGATTATTTTATTCATAAAACAAAGTAAAAATTCAGGCATTCAGTTAAAAAATGTAATATATTAAGTATTGTCTGTTTTTGTTTTTGGTTCAAAGTTTCTCTTTATTTCTTGATTTTTTGTTCGAGGAACAATGATTAGAACAGTTAGCGCTACCTAGCGATTGGTAGCTCATAAAACTTATTTTAATTGTAGTTGGTTTTTCAGGGAATTTTGTTTTTATTAACTATATTTCGTTAAAACTTCCAGAAAAGTTACATACTTCCGATTTTACCGGCCTAACTATTTTTTTAAATTATTCCCGCTAAATAATATTAAAGATTTTTTGTAAAAATTTAATTGAATATTATTTATTTTTCGAATTAGAAAAAGATAATTATTATAGTTAAATGCCAGGCGTTTACCCTGGTATTTGGTAATAACTAACTGAAAATAATGTACACAGTAATAATAATATAACATAATAATAATGAACGAATGTAATTTTTTCGTGAATAGCAATCATTAGCTATTTTAAATCCATATATTTTTAATGAAATATGACAGATAATAATGTGCGCTTACAATAAGTCTTGAAGACCTGCTGCTTATCAATTATTTAAACCATTTTTATAAACAAATTCACATTTTAACCATTTTTACCATGAAAAGGCTAAATTTTGTTCGAGATCAACTAGAAACGTTTTGCCGCAGACTCTTTGATGTCGTATTTTTACAATTACAATAATTTGTAATTATATAATCAATCTTTATAACAAAATTGCACGTTTCCACAAACGATTCATGAATAAGTTAAATTGTTTTGCGTAATTAACTCGAAATTTCTTGCCAATGATGCCATCCTTGCAACCATATTTTTCACAGTGACAAAAACTGTTAATTATACAATTTTTATAAAAAAAACTCATATTTTATCCATTTTTTTATAAACAGACTTAGTTTTCGTTTGAAAAATAAATTAAAAATCTCATATTTTCGGAATCGCTTATATTCATGTAAAACATCATTATATAAGGGAAGGGGGGAAGACACTTCTTTCAAATATAATCAAGCAGTTGACAACTTTAAAAAATGTATTTATTTTTATATTACCAATTTTTTCACTTACTAAAAAATTGTTAATGTTATGAACGAATTTAATAAACAAATGCTAACCTAGCCATTTTGCATTCTAAAGATTTTGGTCCTTTAACCAAATTTTTTTTTAAATTTCGGAAATAAAGAATATGCACGGTTTGTTAATATTGATCTAATAAGGCGGAAAAAGAGGTATTAATGCGTAATAAGGCGGAATAATGCGTAATGCGGATTAGTAATGCACAATCAGACGCATTAATGTGTAATAAGGTGCATTGCTGTGTAATAAAGCGAATAAATGCATAATAAGGTGTATTAAATTTAAAAGGGCTGAAAAAGCGTGATAAGACGTATGTTTGCGTATTAAAGCGTCATGCGATGCATTATGTGCAATAAAACGTATTATTGCCCAATAAGGCGGAAAAAGGTATAATAAGATGTATCAATGTGTAAAAATGGATAATAAGACGTAACAAGATGCATTAATGCGTGATAAGGCCAAAAATTCGTACTACGACGTAATTTTCCGCAATGAGGCGTATTAAAGCGATTTGAACCAGATTAATGGGTAATACGGCGTATTAATCCGCAATGAGACGTATTAATGTGCAATAAGGTGCACTAATGCGTAATAATGCGTGTTAATGTTTAATAAGGAGGAATTATTAATAATAAAGTATATTAAAATTATTATAGCTAAAAATGCGTAATAAAACGTAATTTTGCGTACTAATGCGTAATACGGCGTATTGAGGTATTTTAATGTGTAATAAGACGTATTAGTGCGTAATAAGGCGGAATAATGTGTAAAAATGCATGCTAAAGCGTAATAATATTCGTAATAATAAGGCGGAATAATGTGTAATAAGACGTATTAACGTGTAATGAGGCGTAATAATGTGTATTAATACGCAATAAAGCAAAATGCATAATAAAACGCAGTTTTGCGCAATAAGTTGTGTTAATGTGTAATAAGGCGTATTAATGTGTATGCACACGTAATATGGAGGAATAATGCGCAATAATACGTAATAATGCGTAATGAGGCGTTTCAATGTATAATAAGACGTGTTGATTTTGTTTCAGAATTTTATTTTAATTTTCCAATTTTTCTTCAAAGACAAATGTTTTTAAATAAAAATGAGATTCGATAGATCGTTTTCTTTCACTTACGTGTTTTTTAATCGTTAATACTACTTGTAGACAGTAGTTTTTAACTGTTTAGTTACAGAATATCGTTAATTCCTAAATATCATTAGCTTTTAGCTAATTTATTCAAATTTCCAATGTTGTGCCTATAGAAATTTCATCATTCACTTCTTGATTGAAAAATTAAAGGTTCATCCAGTTATCCTTCTTATACCTTCAAATGCGGGCTGGGTACAACAGTGCAGTTTTTGCAAGTTCTGTTTGGATCCAGACATTGTATTGAGGGTAAGCCAAATTAATAAAAATGTCAGGAATATGTGGATTCTCCTCTGTTGTGGAGAGGATACCGACCAGGTGACCATTTTCATTGATCACTAAAGGACCACCATCGTCACCATAGCTGCAGTGTCTTGGAAGAAAGTGGTCATGGGTACAAATCACTTTACTTGTAATTTCAGGATCGTTGCCGTGTGCACGTCGACATCGATCCAAGCTAATTGTCAGCACACTGATCGATCGTAATTCCTGAGCGAAATGGTATCTGAAATTTAGAAATAATGTTATTTTAATCAAGGCAAAATAAAGATCGACGTATCGGCAACAAACTTCCGACCACGTAACGTATTTCTTTTCCGGTCTCTTGCTTTTAAAATAAATAAAAATAGCACGTTAAAACAATAAATGCTGATGGCTTACCCTTCTCCAAATCTAAAGCATCCCACGCCATAACAGTACCAGAAGTATTTATTATGTCCGTCGTAAGGTGGTCCAAAAAAACATATTATTAATTAAAACTTCAATCATGCAAAAAAAAACTTATTTTCATTCGTTAGATTATAATCTATATACACCTATAATGCATAATAATTATATATACTATGCATTATTATACAGGGTTGCTCTACAGGTCAGAAATTCTGGAAATTCAGGAACGTCAGGGAATGAACATTATATAAATTCTGTTCATCAAATAAACGTGAAATCTTAATGAAATTATATTCAGAAAAGAAAATTTGTTAATAACAACTATGGGAAGTGAGAAATAATTAGCGACGGGAAGTAGAGGAAGTGAGTGTAAATGAGAGGGTTAGTAGGAGAAGGGGTAGAATGAAGTGCAGGAGGAGAAGAAGATGAATGTAGGAGGAGTAGGGAATATGTTCGATAAAGCCGAAAGAGTTTTAACAGAGAAGAATTCACAATAACTAAATTACAGTTTTTAATTGTTTGACCTTTAATTTTAAAAGACCTATGCAAAAATGTGGGGGATGTACAATGGACGAGCGTGTAGCACGAGGTAAATGCATTATCGTGAACGAAGCGCGAGAGCCAATTTTTTCATTTACTATTTTTGAAAATTTGATTAATGCTTCTTTGGTCGAAAGAGGAACTACTTAGTTAAAAATTCTTTTTTTTTGGAGGATTTAAAATTGTAGCTCAAAACACTTACTTTGTTCAGAATTTTACATATTTTGCTGAACATTTTTTTAACATTCAAGTACTATTTTATTGAAAATTCTTTCTTTTTTTTTGAAAATTAATTTTTTTAACAGAGAATTTACATCTTCCGGGGTGACTGTAAGAGTCCAAGTATTTAGTTAAAAGTTGATGTGTTTAGTTGCAAATTTCTCTTTTGTGGTAGAATATTGGTGAAAACGTAATCTTTTTAGGTGAAAATTTAATCATTTTAGTTGAAAATTATTATTTTTTTAAATTCATCTCTTTTAGTTGAAAGTTCTAGTATTCAATTATTTTGTGGAAAAAAAACTTTTTTTTGCTTTAAAATTCAAAAATTTGATGGTTAATTAATTTTTTTGGCAAAAATTCATATTTTCAGGTTGAAAACTAAACTTTTTTGTAGAAAATTCATCTTCTTAGTTTGAAATTCAATATTTTAGATATTATATTTTGTTTCCATTTGACTAAAAAATCTTTTTTGATAAAAATTTAATATTTTTTGGTTAAAAATGCAACTCTTTGGTTAAGAATTCAACTACATTTTTAGAAATTGGTCTTTTTTAACTCAATTCTAATTTAATTCTAATTTCATTTCAATTTAATTATTCCATTTTTGATTCAAAATTGATCTTTTTGATTCGAATACCGTGAATACCCAAATGAAAAATTCACAACTGTAAAGGAAAATGAAAAATTGATCTGGGAAGTCAGCCAGTGGGAAAAAACTCTTGAAAATGCGGTCAAACGAAGGTCGATTACTTAGGATAACATTGCTTTATTCATATTTCCCCGCATTATGTGAATTAAAAGTGGATTATAGGGAATTACAAGTGAGATACTGTTATTTATAATTGGATAAACTAGGATTGCAAATAGATTAATCGGATATAAGTGGATTACCTAGGATTGCAGGTCCAAAGACTACAAGTAGATCACCTAAGCTCTTTAGTAGGTTACTGTGGAATAAAAGTGGATTAAAACGGATTACAATTAGATCACCGAAGATTACAACTGATTTACCAGGAATTACGAGTGGATTATCCAGGATCATAAGTGATACAAAATTATGAGATAAAAAATGAATTAATTACAATCGCATGTGGATTACAAGAGAATCACCAAGGGTTACTAAACTAATAAAATTAGTTTACTGTTGGATACAGGTAGATTACCTAGGAATACAAGTGCATTACCTAGAACTGTTAGTAAATTACTGTGGATCACAAATGGATTATCTAGGATCACAAGTGGATGACTGAAGATTATGCGCTCAATATATAGGATAATAAGTGGATTGTTTAGGATAAAAAGTGGATTAATTATAAGTACAGGTGGATTAGCTCAGATTACTTCCGATATAACAACTAGGTTACTTCGAATTATAAATAAATTACTACTGGTTACCTAAGATTACAAGCGGATTGCCATTATTACCTATGATTGCGATTGGATAATTCGAATTACAAGTGGATAATCTGATGTACAAGTGGATTATACGGGTTACAACTAGATCACCTAAGATTATAAGTGGAATACTATTAATTACAAGTAGATTATCTAGGAATACGAGTGGATTTCTATTAATCACATGTAGATTATCTAGAATTTTATTAGATTACCCAGGATTACAAGTGGATTATCTAGAATATCAAGTGGATTCATTACGATGACAGGTGAATCACAAATGGATTATCCACCATAAAAAGTGGATTAATGAAGATTATTTGTGGACTATTCGAGATTATAACGGGATTATGTCAGATTGCCGCGGATTACCTATATAAGATTACAAGCTAATCATCACAGATTGTAAGAGGATTACCTAGTTTTCTAAGTGGATTATTGAGGATTGCAAGTAGATTACTTAGGAAAACAACTAGATTATCTAGGATTAAAAGTAAATTATCTAACATCTAGAATAACAAGTGGATTAATTACGATTACAGGTTAATTTATCCGCTCCATAAATGGATTACCATGAATAGCCGTAGATAACCTGATATTGCGAGCTGATCAAGATGGATTATAAGTGGATTAACTAGGTTTATCAATGGATTAGTTAGGATGTCAAAATTTGGATTTTTTAGCAACCCTGATTATAGTAAAATATTGGTTTCTTACCGTCTTATTCTGCAATCGTCCACACGCCCCCAACCGCTAACAGTAACAGGAGTCCTTGGCGGTAAGAGCATAGTCGCATTATACAATGGTATTTTTCGATTGGGCGAATGTACCAAGTCAATAGGTGGAAAAATGGTAAGCAAAGCAAAGTTGCCATCAAACGTACGGAACCGACTAAATGATGGGTGTCGTCGAATTTCTAAAACAGAATGACTTCTACCAGCCCCTATAATTGTTGAGCCAGATTTAACGATGTACCTGACGCGCTGTAAACTCTGGAAAACGCAGAAAACGGCAGTTATGATAACATTAGCCGATAAGATGGTACCGCCGCAAACGTGGATTCCGTTCTTTTGAATTTCGACAATATATGGAACATTATAAATTGTTGGTATCATTGGTACTGGCTCTTCATGCGACTCATATCTTGTTCTATCAATTATACGCTTCTTCCGGATAAGAAGACGTGACGATTCCTCTGAAAATTATTGAAAGTTATGGGAAAATAGCAAAAATAGCGCGTTTCTTATTTCTTACTTTTTTAAAGAATATAACTAGTTGAATTTTTTATTAAAAAGATTAATTTCCTGCTAAGAAAAACTTTTTTTCAACAAAATACAGCGATTTTCAACCAAAAATAAAATAGTTAAATTTACAGTTTAAAAAATTAATTTCCAAACAAAAAAAAGAGAATTTACAAAAAAATGCTCAATTTTCAACCAAGACGAATTCTAAATGACAAATTTAATAGTTGATTTCTCAACTAGAAGCGATCAATTTTCAAATAAAAACTATCCATTTTCAACCACAAATAAAATAGTTAAACTTCCAGTTAAACAAAAATTGAGTTTCAAACAAAAAAATATGAAGGTTCAATAACCTAGTTCAGCCTTCAGCCAATGAAATTAATGTTTAACAAAGTAGTTGAATTTTCAATAAAAACAGAATAATTCCTAATTAAAAACTTAATAACTGAATTCTCAACTATAAACGATTACTTTTGAACCAACAATAAAATAGTGAAATTTTCAATCAAAAAATATAATTTTCAACTGAATAAAGAAACGATCAATTGTCACCCAGAAATGAAATAGTTAAATTTGTGGTTGATTCTGAACCGATATATTAAGATTATTTCATTTTCCAGAGATACATTTCTGGAACTGCTAATATTTAAAAAATTCTTGATAAAAAAAAAAAATTTTAATAAATATAATTCTTCAAAGAATTTGAAGTAAAAATTAATTTTGGACTCAATTAAAAGAACTCTTAATATATTCATGAGTGAACCCTGCTGATTGGAACTAATCATGAGTTTAAAGTAATAAGGAAAACGTGAGAGGTTGGTTTATTTAACGTTTTCCTTATTCTCATTTTTTTCCTTTTGTTATTTATTTCTTTTTCATGATCTGTCTGCATAATATTCACGAGAAAGTTAAATTTATTTCGATCTACAATAAAAATAGGTTAACTTTCAGTTAAAAAAATTATTTTTCAAACAAAAAAAAGACTAATTTTCAACAAAATAGCTAAATCTTCAACCAATAAAAGATAATTAATTCTTAATGAAAAATTTTATAGTTGAATTCTAAACTATAAACAATCAATTCTTAAATAAAAACGATCAATTTTGAACAAAAATAAAAATAAAATTTCAGCCAGTTTAATTTAACTAAAACACAGATTTTAAATTTTCAAAATTAAAAACTCTTCGATTCTAAAGTTTTACAATTTAAAGTTCTGCAATTTTGAAGAATTACAATTAAAGATTATCAAATTTTGAAAATGAAGAATTCAATATTTTTATTATTATAAAGTATAACAATAAAAGAATTTTCAGTTTAATTTTTGAACATTACAACCTTTTAATTTTCAAATATTTACAATTTAAAGTTCTGCTATGGTCAACAGTTACAATTAAAAAATTCTTGAATTATTCAAATATAGAATTACAAATTATTCAATTTTCGATACAGTACTCCCCTGCCTAGGCAAGAAAGTACAATATACTCTCTATAGCATGATATATATGTTATAATACTATATAGTAAAATACTTGTTACTTTCTTTTTCATAAGGGCTATTTCAAGTCGCACCTATTTTACTTCCCCCATAGTGCGATATAGTGGTCCCTGTACGGTTTCGCCAACGTTAGTGGCTGACCAATTAAAAAGAGGTCCGAAGAGCGGAAAGCCCTCGTTGGTATAAATTGAGTATTTTAGCATGACGTTATGGAAATGCATACAACTTTTTGGAGAAACTATTCTAAACGCAAAAGGAAGTCATCAATGTACGAATAGTAATATTTGTCAAGCGTAGAATGTATTTTCTCTGTCATGCTCCATTCTTTTGTCCAATGACGACCTTTCAATGTCACGAAAAAAAAATCTACAATTTCAGGCCCTTGAAATACACAAAAGTTCACTGTATTTGCATTTTAAGGGTATTTAATTTGGAACATTTTTTTTTTTTTTGAATTTTTCAATTTTAAAGAGTTATACTTGAAAACTCTTCAATTAAAATGGTAGTAATTTTAAAGTCTTTAAATTAGAATATTTAAATTGGAAAATTCTTGAATTTTAAAAACATAGAATTATAAATTATTCAATTTTCAATTTTTAAAGGTGTGTAATTTAGAACATTTTTTTTAATAGTTCAATTTTGAAGACTTACAAATTAAAATCTCTCTGATTTAAAGGATTTCAATTAAAAACTCTTTAATTTTTTATGATTTTGAAGATCAAAAGTCAAATTTTCAATTCAAAATCTTTCAAACTGAAGAAATTTTGAATGTAAGTCATAAAAATTAGATAATTTTTCATTGTAAATTGTCAAAATTAAGAACTCTTCACTTTTAAAGATTTACCGTTTAAAGTTCTGCAATTTTGAAGAGTTGCAATAAAAGATTCTTAAATTTTTAAATTTGAACGATTTGTAATTTAAATTATTTCATTTAAAAGCCTTAAATGTAAAGATATGATAAACGCAAATCATTAAAATAAGAGAATATTTAATTGTAAGACTTAATAATTGCCTAATTTTTATTGTTAACTTCCAAAGTTAAAAACTTTTTAATTTTAAACATTTACAATTCAAATGTCTACAATTTTGAAGTGTTACAGTAAACAATTCTTGAATTTTGAAAATCTAGAAAGGCAAATTATTCAATTTTCATTATTTATGTTTTAAATGTATGTAATTTTGAACGTTTTTTTAATACTTTAATTCTTAAGATTTACAATTTAAAATTCTTCATTTTTAAATATTTTCAATTGAAGACTCTTCAATATTTAATGTGTATAATAGAAAATTGTAAAATCTTAATTATTTTTTTTCTTCTAATAAATCATATTTGAAGATTTAAAATGGAAATTTATTAAATTTTATAGATTATTACCTGATAAAGACTCGGTTCCTTGAGAAGACGAAATGACACAAGTAATAAAAAGACTCAAAATAATTATTTTTTCCATTTTTCAAACGAAATCAGATACTTCGGATGATGTGTGAAATTTTACCACACTTAATGATCAAGTGAAAGATGAGGTTCTTTTGTGGACGTATCGAAATTTGTTCTCTTATTATCCAGCTTTGTTTGTACAATATAATTCATAACACACGCACATGATGATCAAAATTCATGAAGTCTGATTTTTTATACTTGTATTTTTCCATCAGACAATGAACAAATAAATTATATTACGTACGCATAATTGATCTAATTTTAGACGGTAATCAAGTTGATGATTATATTTAAACAGTTTTCTCAAAAAAGCAGTTAAACGATCATTTTTTATCCTGGTACAGAAGGAACTTTCGTTACTATTTACACATAATATTATATTATATATAATATTATATACACATAATTATTTAAATATTCAAATATATGCTATACATTTTCTTATCTGCAAAGCACAATACAGAAACATTCTGTAATAATAAACAAAGAAATGTTATAATTTTTGTCTTTGATGTGGAAAATTACATTATTTGCAGGGAGCACGACGTGTTTGGAAGTTTCCAGATGTTTAAATCTTTTTATAGAAATTTAGAAATGGTAAATTAAAAAGAATAAAGCACTTTATAAAAAATTACCCTTTCTTATAAAAAGAAAGTCTGTTCATTTCCCAATATTTTATTACAGATTTGACAGAAAATCTTATATAATTTAAGAACGTTCTGTATGATTTATAAAAGTTTCTTTATCAGGGTGAGAATTTTTAGGTAAATTCAATAAGAATGAAACAATTTTGTTCATTTACTTAAAATTCTTTAAAAATAGTAGATTATTTTTCTCATTATAAAAATATGGCTCGCCGCGTGTGTAATAATCCGAACATGATACTTTTAAAATTTTTTAAAACATTTTAAAACATTTTAAATGTATTTCCAGGTCAGCTATTCATCAATGTAAAATTAAATTCGACTATTTGAATTTGATTCGAATTTTCTATAAGGTTCCATTTTTCACGTTTTCTGGATCTGTTTGTCAGAAAAATGTATTGAATTATTTTATTTTTAAAGTTCGAAAATCAGAAAATCGTATCATATATATGTGCATGATAAAACTGAGAAAAATACAAAATTTATAATGTTACATTTTATTTAATCAAGACAGGCGCACTTCAAAAGTTGACACTTAGGAGGGAAAACATTTTTTTATTCAAATTTCAACTATTTAGTTGAGAGTGGAACCACTTTGTTAAAAAATATTTTTTGGAGGATGATTTATCCTTTAAGCAAAAAAAACCTTTTTTTTCGAAATTTGTCTATTTGGTTGAAATTTTATTTCTCACAAATTAATTGTTTTAACTGAAAATTCAACTATTCCATGCTTGGTTTAATATTTATCTTCTTCAGTTTAAAATTGACCTTTTTGGTTGAAATTTAATTTCTTAGGTGGAAAAATGAACTATTAGGTTTAAAATTCCTTTAAAAATTCAACATTTGGTTAAAAATGCAGGTATTTTGTTGAAAATCAATCTTTCTGGAAGAAAATTAATCTTCTTTGTTGAAAATTTAGTTCTTCGATTGGAAATTTAACTATTCAATTTTTTGTCGAAAACTTATCTTTTTTGATGGAAATTTAATCTGCTTAGTTTGAAGATTCATTATTCTAGTTAAAAATTATTTACTCTGCTTAAAAATGTTGTTTACCATTTATCTTCTTCAGTTGAAAATTCGGCTATTTGGTTGAAAATTCATGTATTTTGTTAAAAATAATATTTTTTGGTACAAAGTTAATCTTTTTAGTTGAAAATTCATTTTTTGATGGACACTTAAAAAAACGAAATTAATTTCTTTCAATAAAAATGTAACTATTCAATTTTTTTCGAACATGTATCTTTTTTATAGACATTCAATCTTGTTTGTTGAAAATTTATCTATTTTGCTAAAATTAATTTTTTGGATAAAGATTAATTAATTTAGTTAAAAATGATGAATATATATATATATATATTCCATTTTTGCTGAAAAATTGATCTTTTTTATTTAAAAATTCACTTATTTGGTTGAAAACTCGCCTTTTTTTGTTCGATAATTTAGTTATTTTGGAAGAAAATGCATACTTTTGGGTTAAAAATTCAACTTTTTCGTTACAAACTCGTCTTTTTTCTTGAAATCTCAACATTTTTAACGATATTTTGTTTATCGACTGAAAAATCTTTCTTGTTTGAAAACTCCCCTTTTTGATTATAAAATTAGTCTGTTATGGTTAAGGATTCAAATAATTGGTTGACAATTCGTATATTTTGTTTCATTTAACTGTTTATGATTGAAAATTAAAATATTTCTTGAACGGCATTGAGGAAAAGCGACCACAATGCTTACAAAATTTCAGTGAAAAATTATTTTTTAGAGAAGGAGTACTTGGCCAACTTTTTGCATTTTGCAAGTTTTCTGTCTCATCTACTAATTTTTTTAATGATAAGAAAAATTATACTATGGAAATTATTTTAAATAAAATTAATTTTGCTGGTGCAACGTTGTATCTGCCGTGACTTGAATTTAAAAATTAAATTGACATATTCTTTAATTAGACTTCGCGGTAATAAATTACCGCCAAGCACAAAAAGAAGCTATCGAGAATCCTTATCTTATCTCAACCGATTTCAATAAAAGATAATTATATTGATTGTATGTTAATGTCTTCAAAACTGCGAGAACATAAAAAAACCATTTTATAACCAACAATTTTCCAAAATTGTCCACTTACGGAGCTTATTCAGTCCACTATATTGGTATCAAATTCTAAAGAAACTTTTTAATCAAAATATATATTTTTTTATTTCTGAATTAATATAGACCCACCAAGTTTTTAGTCTAAAATGGTTTAAAAAAATGTGTATATGGTACTTTATGAAAAAAGTTTTATAAATATATTTTGATATGCCTATCTTACCGACGAAAGAATTGAAGAATAGTGCAAGGTCGATAAATTATCCTCTCAAACGATAATTTTATCTTATTGAATCGATAAATTTATCATTTACAATCATTCAAATTTTATTATAACTTATATTAACTCATATTCTTGCCTGCATGTCGTATTATTTCCATAATTAAATTTTTTATTGTAAGCAATAAATATATTGAACTTTTTAAAGTTTATAGACTCGATAATTTGTTATGATCAATTTTTTTAATTAACATTTTTTTAAATGCCGGGATTTGTTGCCGGAGGAGGCCCTCCATTCATTTTTTTTTTCATTTCAATACACGAAAATCTCAGTCCCGGCTGAATTTTTTGAAACTGTCTAGTTTTAAGTAAAAAATGCAAGTATAGTAATTATCTATTCCAACAAAAAAGGTCAAAATTACAGGCTGACCGAAAAACTTAATTTTTAGAATTTCCTGCCTTATTCCTCATTTTTCCAGGACGAATTTTTTATTTCCCCTTATCATTATTATTCAAAGATCAGAATTTTAATCTAGCTAAGTTATTTCAACATAGAATCATTTATAAACGGAATAAAATAATTTCGGGTTAAAATTAAAATTTTACTGATTTAATTGTTAAAAAAAGATGTCTTTCCTATCATAAATGACCAATTTTAATAATAAAATTTAATCAACTATCTACCGAAAAAGATGAACTTTAAACAAAGTAGTTCAGTTTTCAACCAAAAAGTTAAATTGCCAAAGAAATTATTAGGTTTTTAATGAAATAGTTGAATTTTCAATCTACAAAGATTAATTCTCAACAGAAATTGTAATAGTTGATATTTTTACCAAAAATATAAAATTTTTACCAAACAAGAAGAATTTCAAAACCAAAAAGAAATTTTAACAAAATATATAAATTTTGAAACGAATAGTTGAATTTTTAATTATAAAAGAAACATTTTCAACCGAAAATAGACAATTTAAATATTTCAGCAAAGAAATTAATTTACAACAAAATAATTACATTTTTAACCAAGTAGTTCAATTTTAAACCTACAAAAATGAATTCTCAACCGAAAATGTAACAGTTGATATTTTCACAAAAAATGTGAAATTTCGAACCAAAAAGACGTGTTTTAAAACAAAGAAACAAAACAAATATTAAACAAAAAAGGTAAAGCTTGATATTTTAAACACACAAACGAATTTAAAAAAAAAGGTTTTCAACCAAAGAGTTAAATTTTCAACAAAATTAATAAATTTTTAAGAAATGAAACTTCTCTATTAAAACAAAAATGAAAAAGTAAAATTTTTCAGTAAAAAAAATTAATTTAAAACTACTGAAAAACGAATTTTCACCAAATAGTCCAACTTTCAGCTACAAAGATTGTGTAGATTGTGATTATACGTGTACATGTTCAAAATGCATAGTGCCGTGTGAAAAATTCAACTTTTAGTTGAATCAAGCAGTTGGAAAACTCTTTTCTAAGATGTAAAAATTTATCTTTGCATGTTTAAAATTCAGCTATTTTGTTAAGTTATATTTTTTAGTCGAAACGATAAATTTAAATAAAAATTCAAACACATTTTTATGTTATCTGCTAATGACTTAGAATTTAGTGCATTTTAAGGTAAAATAATGTGAGTACTATATTAAAAATGATTTTAAGCCGCTTAAAATTCCTAACTTTTCAAGTAGAAACTTAGCATTTCAAAAAGACAGGTGAATTTCAAACCAAATAGTTGAATTTTCAACCAAAATGATTAAGTTTCTACCAAAAAGACGATGTAAAAAAATACATTAATTTTCAATCAAGAAGTTGAAATTGCAACCGAAAAACATCAATATTCAAACAGATAGCGGTATTTTGAAATGAAAACGATCAGTTTTCAACAAAAAATGGAATAGTTAAATTTTCAGTTAAAAAATTATTTTTCACAAAAAAAACGGATTTATTTTAAAAAAAAATTAATTTAACTTATAACCAAGTAGTTTTATATTTAACCAAAAAGATGAATTAATTGCTAAAACGGTCAATATTTAATTGCAATACTTGAAATTTTTAACAAAAAATGGATTTTCAAACAAGATAAGTAATTTTCAAACAGGAAAATTAATTTTATAGCAAGAGATACGATTTTTTCAAACATTCTTGCGCAAACATTTAAAAATTAAGACTCAAAACATCCACCACTGTAATTTTGTAATTGTGAATTCTTTTTCATTAAAAGAGCTTAGCTCGAGAGTTTGAGCGCACCTTCGGCATGCGACTGATGGCAATCGCACTCTGCACTTGGTCTTTGCATTTCTTCCGCATTCGGGCACAGACCTTTTAAAATCAAAGGTGAACGGACTGGCAACTGTAATTTTGTGATTTTGAACTCTCTTCTGTTAAAGCTCTTTTGGCTTTAACAAACACATTCTTATCACGTATCTCGTGCTTCGCACTCTTTTTTGTCCAACCTGTCAACTTTTCTACATTACACACAACACTTTTATATCAATTATAATACATTTTTTATGTAACTCTGCCCGGGATTACTTATTAGAAAATTGTAAAATAAAAAGCAAATTGTATTTATCATGATTATTTTTTTATTTGTTTCTTATTTTGCTTTAAATTGTATTCTAAGCTACTCTGAAACATGTATCATTACAATTCATAATATGCATAAAAATTTAATCATACTAATTCTTATTTCCTTGTATTTATAATTTTTTATTTTTAATGTTGTTTTTTTACGATTAAATAAAAACTGCTGCGCATCTGCATAGGGTCTAATACATGAACCTATATAGGGTCCTATATAGGAGCCTATGTCCTCTTTCGTCTTTTCTGTGCTTTTTCCAAAAAGTTAATTTTTGCATTTTTTATCTTACGTTTTACGATTAAAAGAAAATCTACTCGTCCTATCGAAGAATGATTATTAATAAATTTATAGATCTTTTTAGGCGAACAACTTTTGTCTGGCAATTTAAGTTCATACCTTGTGTCGTCTTTACAAACAAATTTAATATTTTTATTTTGAATGTTATTTTTTACGACTAAAGAAAAAACTACACGTCCTATCAAAAATTATAGCTCTTTTTTAGAAGAACAATTTTTGTCTTATTTTTTTCGTAGCTTATATCGGAAAGTGATTCATTATAAATTTGTAGTTCTTTCCAGGGCGTGAAATTTGAGCTTTTTCATTTTTTTTTCGTGTCTTGCATAGTTTGGCCAAAAAATGGAATTTTTCATTATTTTTGGTACGATGAAATTTGGAATTTTCAACTTTTCGACCAAATTAAAAAAGATGTTATAATAATCTTTTAGGGCTTTCAAAAAGCAAAGTTTTTCTTCTCTTAACTTTTTTTCATATCTCGCGTTGTTTGGTTTAAAATGTTCATTTTAGTTTGTTTTTTTGGATTTTGAAAATGCTCTAACTCTGACATTTTTCTTTTTATAGAAAAAAGTCAGAAGGATAAATTGTTGAATTTTTTTAATACTATGAATAACCGTACAGATAATTATTGAATTTTTAAAAAAGTGGTCTCAAAAATATTCAAAATGTGGCCACTTTTTGAATTTTCATCCAAAATGGTTGGCTAACGAACTTGACCTTTAGTTTAGGACACTAAACGAGTGTACCAAAGGGCAATCTAATTGATTAATTTTTTCAAAAATTATCGTGTTCACAGACAGATTCAGAGGGTCTCTAAACGTGGACACTTGACAAAAACTGGGGGGGGGGGGGGGGGGGGGGGGTCAGATTTTACACAAATTTAATACCTTCTCTGGTGAGAATGTAAAAAGATGAACTTTTGAGAAAAGATTTCAAATTTGAACCAAGTAGTTTTATTTTTAACCAAACAGATGAATTTTCTACCACAAAGATGATTTTTCAACAAAACACATTAATGTTCAAGTTTCAACCAAAAATGGAATAACATAATCATTTTTGCCAAAGAAGACAAATTTGATAGAAAATAGATGAACTTTAAATTAAAAAGATAAATTGTCGAACAACAATTTAATAGTTAAATTTTCGGTTAAAAAATTATTTTTCAATCAAACGGCGAATTTCAAACTAAAATGATGAATCTTCAACTAAAATGGTTGAATTTGAAACAAAAAACATGAATTTTCAACTAAAATTATTAGTTTTCAACTATAATAATTATTAATTTTCCAACAAAAAGTTTATTTTTCAACCTAGAAGATTAATTTCTACCAAAAAGTCAAAATTTTCAAATAAAATGATCATTTTTCAACTAAATATTTAATAGTTATATTTTCAGTGAAAAAATTAATTTTCAGCTAAAAAAAAAAACGATTTTTCAATTTTTTCAGAAAAAAAAGTAACTATGAAACAAGTAATTAAATCTTCATTAAAAGACGTGAATTCGCAACAACAAATGTAATAATTGACATTTCAACCGAATATGATACAAATTTTTAATAAAAAAAATGGAATTCAACCAAAAAGAACAAATTCTCAACAAAATACATGAATAATTGATAAGATACTTGAATTTTCAACTAAAACTGATAAATTTTTAAATTTAAAATTAAAAAAAAAATTGATTTCAAACAAAAAAACGAATTTTCAACAAAATATTTTAGTACCGTAATATAAAGCTACTTTTACAAATGAATATTGCGATTAAAAAAAAATGAAGCACGCTCTTGAAAAAATTCCCTGGCTTCAAGAAAAATTCCCTGACATTTCCAGGTTTCTCCAGGTATATAAAAACTCCCCGACAATCTCAGATTTTACAGGTAGAGTAGAAACTCTGAAGCAATATAAACAATTTATTAGAAACGCAAAAAAGGCAGAATAAACGCCAAATCCGTGCATAATAGGGTAACTCAAAAACGCTTTTTTTTAGAGGGCAACGATCCCCCCATTTCATTCTAAATCCGGAAAAAGAAATTCCGAAATTTTTTTTATTTAAGTTTTTTTTTTATTTTAACGGGTGCCGGGTTTGACTTGAAGTTTCCCATGTAAAATGCATGGGGAAAAATTACTTTTTTGAATTTTTGGAATAATTTTGTAAGGTTTAAAAAAATGTTACGGGAAAGTATAGGGGTTTGTAGAGAATTATCCAATGAGGAATTTCATGTATCAGACATATGGGCCTGACACTCCTAACAGACCCCCACGGGTACCTGAAAACTACCCTTAGAACAAAAAATGTCAATTCTTCATGGAATCCACCTTTTTAACACTGTATACCTTCTCTTTTTAAATATTTTTAATATTTAAACAAATAGAACTTGTTTAAACATTTTTTTTCGAAAATTCGTTTTTCTCCTAAAAATTATTACTATTAGTTTGGTGGAATATTAATTAACATTGGTTCATTAATTTTTAATTGTTTAAACAAAGGCTATTTATTTATATAATTTTGGTTCGAAAGTTTTTTCCCTTAAAATTATTACTATTAGTTTAGTGAAATATTAAATAACATTATTTCATTAATTTTTAATTGTTCAAACAAATGGAATTTATTTAAATAATTTTGATTTGAAGGTTTATTCCCTTAAAATTATTACTATTAGTATGGTGAAATATTTAATAATATTAGTTCATTAACTTTTAATTGTTTAAACAAATGAAACGTGTTTAAATGATTTTTTTCAATTTGCTTTTTTCCCTAAAAATTATTACTATTGGTCTAATGGAATATTTATTAACATTAGTTCATTAATTTTCAATTATTCTCGTTTCGAATTTTTTCAAAATAAAAATTATTAATGTGGGTCTAGTGGAATATTTATCAATATTGGTTTATTAATTTGTAATTATGTAAACAAATTCTATTTGTTTAAAAACAATTTTTTTGTGATGATAATTTTTATAAAATTTTTGTTTTGTAATTAATCAAAGAATGTTATTGAATATTCCACCAAAGAAATATTAATATTTTTTGATAAAAAAATTATTTAAACAAGCTAAATTTGTTTAAACAATTGAAAATTAATTAACTAATGTTAACAAATATTCCACTAGACCAATAGTAATAATTTTTAAGGAAAAAACTAATTATTGAAAAATTATTTACACAAATTCCATGTGTTTCAACAATTAAAAATTAATGATAACCAATGGTAATAAATATTCCAGTAGACCAATATTAATAATTTTAAGTAAAAAAAAGACGAGAATACAGTGTTAAAAAGGTCGATTTCATAAAGAATGGACATTTTGGTTTTTAAGGGTAGTTTTCAGGTAGCTGTGGTGCTTGATAATTCTCTACAGTCTGCAGGCCCCCATACTTTCCCGTCACATTTTTTCAAACCCAAAAAAAAGTATTCGAAAAACACAACAAAGTGATTTTTCCTCATGCATTTTACATGGGAAACTTCAAGTCAAAACCGGAACCTATTAAAATAAAAATAATAAAATAAATAAAAATGAAATAATTTCTTTTTTCGGATTTGCAATAAAATAGGGGGGATCGTTGCCCTCTAGCTTGCAAAAAAATTTTGCTGTGCATTTTTGCACCACCCTAGTGGCCTAGTGCATAACTAACGGCTTCGCGGGGTATACCCTGAGCAAAATTTAGAACTGCGCGACCTGACAGTAAGCAAAAGTCTAAAAAAAAAATGAGTTTTGCTTTCCAAATTTTTTGTACTGAATACTTTTCTCATCATTTTTCCTTGAACACTTTTCTGTCAATAATGTATGTGTATGAGCTTATACGAAAATTAATACAAATAATTGTTAATTTTAGAAATTTTGGAAAAGCTTTAATACTTATGCTTAAGAATACAATATGAAATAAGAATCTGTATGAATAAGCATTTTAAAATATTAGTTTTTGTTTTCCTTCGAATTTTTAATGTTATGTATAATTTTGTAACGTGAATGAGAGTAAAATGTTATAACTACCCATTTTGACTTCTAGAACTGCCCGACTTGTGTAGAACTGCCCCTTAGGGTATAGCCAGCGGTTTCATTACTTTCGGATGGGGGTGATAAAGAATAGAAAGAAGATCAAGAATGTCGAGAATATCCCAAATGTGGCGACGAATTTTACGGATGATCCTTACTAACTTTCGCGCAATATTATTAATTAGAAGCGTTCTCCTATCGAGTCAGAGAGACGTCAATCATGTTCGTGATTGACGTGTATCAATGTCCTTGTCCCTCGAATCAAGTCCCAGATGAATTAAGTACAGCATTTATGTGAGCTGCGGCCCCTTCTCATTTAAATGCCTATTTCCTGCATCCCACAGAGTGTCACATCATAACAATCTGGTCTACTTTAAAGCTCGCTGGCCAGTGATACCCTACTGATTAGAAGAACCATACAAGACACAAGCGACAATCCGAATTCCTCAGCATATTTTGCCTCAAATCATCATTCTTCAGGAACACAGCGATGGAACAACACGCCCGTCTCACCCTGGAATCGGTGCTCGAGTTAATCGCGGCGGACGAGCCCAAGGTGGAGATCACGAAACTGGATGAGGAGCCAGGATCAGGCCGAGGAGACAATTACACGTCGATGCTTTATCGAGTGCGAGCTAAAGGCCGCAAGCAGATCAAAGAAGGAGAGTGGATCCCCTGGCAGAAGGCCATCATATATAAGGTGCTTCCCCAATCAAAGGCAAGGCGGGAAGCCTTCAAGAGTGAATTGTTATTTAGAAACGAGGTAGTTTTTTATACATACGTATGGCCGGCTTTGAATAAACTTCAGGACGGGAAGCCAGTCTTTCAAGGTGTTGCGAAAGTCTACTCTGCGAGACCAGACTTCATTGCTATGGAGGATCTCAGAGACAGGGGCTTCAGGATGGCTGATAGGAGGGAAGCGCTTCAGCCGGAAAGATTGAAGTTTGTCCTGAAAGCTCTAGCAGGATTCCACGCATTGAGTTTATCACTCAAGGATCTAAGGCAAGAATATTACTGATCATTTCAAGGTTTAGACGTTTTTCGAGGGATTGATTACTCTTTATGAATGGTGTACAACTCCTCGTAAGAGCTTTGTAAAATCTTTGAAATGTTAGAAATTCATTGATGTCTTTGAAATCTTTTGTGAAATATTTGAAATGTTAGAAATCATATATATCTTTTAAATCTTTGTAAAATCATTGAAATTTTTGTGAAATCTTCAAAAAGCTTTCTGAACTTGTTCAAATCTTTAAGAAATATCTGTGAATTTTTTTGAAACCTTTGAAATGTTAGAAATCGTTGATATCTTTGAAATCTTTATGAAATGTCTGAAATGTTAGAAATCGTTGATATCTTTGAAATCGTTTTAAAAGCTGTACAATTTTTTTTTAATCATTGAAA
>NC_046660.1:67250569-67290764 GCF_010883055.1 Belonocnema kinseyi
CGTTGATATCTTTGAAATCGTTTTAAAAGCTGTACAATTTTTTTTTAATCATTGAAATATTTGCGAAACCTTCAAAATGTCTCTGAAGTTGTTTAAATCTTTGTAAAATCATTGAAATCTTTGCAAAATGTTCCAAATGTTTCAGAAGTTTTTTAAATCTTTAAGAAATCTTCGTTAAATCTATTGAAATCTTTATAATGTTAGAAATCATAGATATCTTTGAAATCTATGTGAAATTTGTAAAATCATTGAAATCTTTGAAATATTTCTGAAAATTCTTAAATTTAAAAAAAATCTTTTAAATCTTTTTGAAATGTTAAAATTTTGGGTAAAATTATTGAAATCTTCAAAATGCTTCTGAACTTGTTTAAATCTTTAAGAAACCTTTGTGAAATTTTTTAAAATCCTTGTAATGTTAGAAATCATAGATATCCTTGAAATCTATGTGAAATCAGTAAAATCATTGAAATCTTTGCAATATATCTGAAAATTTTTAAATCATCAAGAAATCTTTTAAATCTTTGTGAACTGTTTCTCATTTTTGTGAAATCATTGAAATTTTTTTCGAAATTTTCTAAATATTTTCGAAATTCTTTAAATCTTTGAGAAATCTTTGTAAAATCTTCGTTAAATCTTTGTAATGTCATATAAAATATTTGTGAAATTATTTAAATCATTGAAATATTTCTGAAACTATTTTAATCTTTAAGAAATCTTTGAAATCTTTGAAATATTACACGGAGAGAAATTTCAAGAGATCAATTTTTAATTTTTTGTGAAATCATTGAAATCTTCGAAAAATTGTAAAATCATTGTAAAATGTTTGTGAGTTCATATAAATCTTTGTTACAAGATCTTTGAAATTTTATTAAATAGTTTTAAATCTTTGAATTTATTGTAATCGTTCCGAAATTTTTTACAATTTTGCGAAACATTTGTGAACTCTTTTCAATATTTGTGAAATCTTTTGAAATTATTTGACATGTTTAAAAATCTTTATTAAGTCTTTTGAAATTATTTGATAAGTTTTTAAATCTTTATTACGTCTTTGAAATCTTTCAGATATTTCTGAAAACTTGCTAATCTTTACAAAATCTTTGAAATATCCTTGAATATTTTAAAAGTTTTTAAATTATTGTGAAGTCATTGAGAACTTTGCCAGATTCTTTCAAATCTTTTTAAAATCCGTGAGATCATTTGAAATTATTCGGTTTCTTTGAAATATTTGAAATCTTCTGGAATCTTTGACAACATTAGGAATCTTTGAAATCTTTGTGAAATCTTTTTGACATCTTGATAAACTTTATACAATTTTTTTATATCTTTAAAAATATTTGAAATCTTTGAATGTTAGAAATCCGCAATATCTTTAAAATCTTTTGAAATATTTGGAATGTTAAAAATCCTTAATGTTTTTAAATCTTTGAAACGTTAGAAATACTTGATATTTTTGAAATATTTGGAATATTTCTGAAATTTGTTGTCTTTAAAAAATGTTTGAAATATTTGTGATATTAGAAATTTTTTTAAAAATCTTTGTGAAATTTTTGTAATCTTTTGAAATTATTTGATATCATATTAACCTTTGTGAAATATTTGGAAATACTAGGCATCTTTGAAATCTTTTGAAATCTTTGCCAGATCTTTGAAATATTAAAAAAATTTCGAAAATCTTTAAAATCATTGTGAAATCTTTTGAAACCATTGCGAAGTCGTTGTGTAAACTTTGAAATCTTCGGAAATACTCTGAAATCGTTGGTCACTTTAAAAATCTTTGCGAAATGTTTCAAATCTTCGGAAATATGCTGAAATTATTATTTCAGCTTTGGAATCTTTGAAATATTCTGAAATCTTTTCGCAAATTTGAAATTTGTATGAAATCATTCACAACTTTGTGAAATACTTGAGACCTTTGAAAAATCTTTGAAATTTGTTGGAAAGTTCGAAATCTATTTGCAATCTTTTAGAAAATTACGAAATTCTCGAAATCTTTGAGAGATCTGTTAAATATATGAGATCTTTAAAATCTTTTCAAAATTTTTGAAATGTTTGATATTTTTCGAGACTGTTGAAATTTTTGAAATCTGTGAAAACTATGTGAAATCTTGGAAATATTCTGAAATATGTTGGAATCTTTGAAATCTTTGACGACTTTGCGAAATCTTTGTGAATTCTTTTAAATCTTCTGAAATATTTTGAAATTATTTGCCATCTTCTAAATCTTTGTACAATATCTGATATTTTTCAATTTAATTCAATTACTTTTTAATGATTCACAATAAGTTCTAATCACAGGGGTTATTCAGCCTACTTTATTATTATCACTATCATTAAAAACAAATTTATTAAATCTTCTGAAATTTTTTTCAGAATCTTCAGAAATAATATAAAATCATGGATTCAAATAATTAAAAATAAAAAGATCTTGTGCTCTTCTGGTCTGTATTTCAAACTTTAGACACAGAATTTCTGACCACACACAACTCCCGATATAAGCACCCCCGGATTACGACATTCTTAGAATTGTTGGCATCCCCAATTTCGTGATGAGACTAGCCGCGGGGCTGGAAAAGAGTCATTCTTCAAAATCCAAAAAAAATTATTCACGCAGCCCTGTCTTTTTACGTTTGGATTCATCCGATTTAGGATCAAGGCAAATGCAAGCTATGTCCGAAATTGTTCTTATATCGGGAGCTTCGTGTATTTAAAAAAACTTTTTAAAGTTAAATTAAAATATCATTCAAGGCCAGAATTATTCGAAAGGCTAACGAAACCTGATACAGTGCAAGCAGTTCAGGAGGCTCTTTTTCGAGTCGAGAATGAGGATTGGTATCGCCATTATTATCGCGTGGCTGCCGACAATGCCATTGGAATGGTTTTGGAAGGATTGCCTGCGCACATGGAAGACAGAAGAGAAGAAGTTATTGAAAAATTACATGCCTTTTTGAATGAAGAAGTTTTCTTTCGCACTATGTGTGAATTGGCTGCTGCCAAAGGACCGCTCACTGTTTTCTGTCACGGAGATTGTTGGACCAACAATTTTCTCTTTCGGGATGGCAACATCGCTACTTCTGAAACCGAGGTGATTATTTTATTTGAATTGATTTTTTGAATTTTGCAAAGAAAATCTAAAAAACGTAAACTTGAAAAAGGAACAATGTTAAAAAAAAAAGTTTGTTCATTTCTATATGTTTAAATTCATATAACAGGGTGTCTACACAAATCCTCAAAAAACAAATTCCAAATTTATTTTTTATTAAATTAAATATATTAGTACCATTTATTAATTAAATAATTCAATAATACTAAAAACATGATTAATAATTTCTTGAATTTGTCTCTTAAGTCCATGAATTTGAACAATAGTTCAAAGAACTTTCTATTTTACCTTTTTATACATAAAATTGAGTGCATATTTAGGTAAAATTAATTTGGATGCCATATTAGATTGAACTTAAACCGCTTCAAATTCCTAACTTTTTAATTAAAAATATTGGATTTTCAACAAAATAGACTTTTTAATCAATTAGTTAAATTTTCAACTAAAAAGATTAATGTTCTACCAAAAATAAGACTCTTCAACAAAATACATGGATTGTCACCAAGATAGTTAAATTTTTTAACTATAAAATTAATATTCAACAAACAAACAGTGAATTTTCAGGCAAAGTAATGAATTTTTGAACTAAAATCATGATTCTTCAACTGGAATAGATGAATTTTAAATAAAAAAGGTGAATTTTTGTCAAGGGTTTAACATTTAACCAAGTCGTCTTATTTCCAACCAAAAAGATTAACTTCGAACTATTATTTGAATATTTAACTGGAATACTTGAATTTTGAACAGAAAATATGATTTTTCCAACAAGAAGATTTTGCTCCCGACAAATACAATTTTTCAATAAAATAGTTGAATTTTCAACTAAAAAGATCAATTTTCAATCAATAATGGAATAGTTAAATGTTCAGTCAAAAAATTAATTTTTAAACAAACTGATGAAGTTTCAATTAAATCAAAAAGATGACTTTTCAACCAAGAATAATCATTTCTATAAACAAAAACGAAGTTTCAATGTGATACATTAAATTTCAACTAAAAAGAATAAGTTTTCAACCAAAAATTGAATAGCTAAATTTTCAATTAAAAAAATTAATATTAAACGAAGGAGATGAATTTTCAACTAAAATAATGAAATATTTAATTGGAATGTTACAGTATCTGTTAGATTTTTTTAATAGTTACATTTTCAAATATTAATAATTGAATTTTCAACCAAAAAGATTAATTTCTTCCAAAAAAGACGACTTTTCAAATAAAAAAAATCATTTTTCAACCTGAATAGTTATATTTTCAGTTTAAAAAATGAAACATTCAAACAAAGAGATGAATTCTCGACTAAATTTATGAACTTTTAACTAGAATAATTGAAGTTTAAATAAAAAAATTGAATTTGAAACTAAAATTATGAATCTTTATCTAAAATGCTTGAATTTTCAAGCAAAAATTCAGCAGTTAAATTTTCAGTTAAAAAAAAGTAATGTTCAGCCAATCAGATGAATTTTCTAACAAAATGATGAACCTTTAACTAGAATAATTGAATTTTCAACAAAACAAAAAAATGAATTTGAAACTAAAATTGAATTTTCAATCGAGAAGATGAATTTCTGCTAAAAAATATTAATTTTCATCTAAAAAAATAAATCGTCAACCAAAAATTGAATACCTAAATTTTTAATTAAAAAAATTAAAATTGAACGAAGAAAAGGTAACTTTTCAACCTGAATAGTTATATTATCAGTTTAAAAAAATCAACATTCAACTAAAGAAATTAATTCTCGACTAAAATTATGAATCTTCGAGTGAAATAATTGAATTTTAAATTAAAAAATTGAATTTGAAACTAAAACTCTGAATCTTAATCTAAAATGATTGAATTTTCAACCAAAAAGATCAATTTCTACCCGAAAATGTGAATTTTTAACAAAATACATGAATTCTCAACTAACAAAAAATTTAACCAAAAAGTGAATAGCTAAATTTTCAGTTAAAAAAATTAATATTGAACCAAGGAGATCAATTTTCAACTAATGTGATGGAATACTCAATTGTACTGTCACAGTGTCTGTTAAACAATTTGAAGAAAAAAAATAATTAAAAAAAGTTACATTTTCAACTAAAATGATGAATCTTCAACTGGAATAGTTGTAGTTAGATTTTTAGTTTAAAAAATTATTATTAGACCAAAGAGATGAATTTTTAACCAATTTGATTGAATATTCAACTGGAATGGTTCAATTTTCAGTCAAAAAATAAACAAATTTTCAACAAAATAGCTCACATTTCAACCAAAGAGGTGAATTTTCAATTAAAATAATGAATCTGTAATAAATGAAATCAATTTTTAACGAAAGAGTTTAACTTTTAACCAAGTGATTAAATTTTCTTTAAAAAAAAATGAATCTGGAACGAAAAATTGAGTAATTCATATTTCGACAAAAAAAGACTTTAATTTTGAACTAAAAACATTGAAAATCAACACAAAAGACAACTTTTCAACATGAATTGAATTTTTCACTAAGAAAGATTTATCAGTCAAGAGAGGGACAAAATTGCAAAAAAAACTCTTGAATATTCAAGCAAAAAAGAAAAATTTTCAACCAAGAAGATTATTTTTATATAAAAAGAACGAATGATCAACAAAACACTTTAATTTTGAACCAGATATTTGAATCTTCAACTAAAAACGATTAATTTTCAACAAACAATAGAACAGTTAAATTTTTAGTCAAAAAGTGAATTTCAAAACCAAAAAAAAAAAGAATTTTCAATAAAATAGTTAACTAAAGTATCTAATATAAAGCTATTTTTATCAATAATCATTTTTATTCAATTTTATATTTAAATTAAAAAAAAACTCGAAAAAATTCCCTGACATTTTCCCGGTTTTTCCAGATATATACAAATTTCCTAACAATTCCAAGTTTTTTAGGAAGGCTATACACCCTGTATGAATATTATTATATATTACATAAATATTAAAATAAATTTTTTAATGTAGGATGTTTACTTGGTTGATTTTCAACTATCACGAGTTGGATCCCTGGCTCTCGATTTAGCGAATGTTTTGTATTGTTGTACAAGTGGCGATGTTAGAAAAAAACACATGGTACACTTGCTAGAACACTATCACGGGAACTTAATGACGGCTTTGCATACGTTAAATCCTCAACAGCCAAGAGATCCATCCACAATGTGGGAACTGTGAGTAAAACTTATTAAAATAAAAAATTACCTGCTTGAAATTATAAAAGAGACGGCAATCTGAAATGAAGAAAATGTAATTTATTTAATTTTGAATATTGGGCCGTTCAAAAACTAAGTCACGCTTAAAATATTTCTCAAAACAGGGAAAATATAGTATTGAATTAAATATAAAAACTTGAAGGTTTCAAGTCGAAATGTATGGCAATTTTAACAAAATAATTAAAATAGCATTCAGAAAAAGGTGCATTTTCAACGAAAGAGTTGAGTTTACAAGTTAAAGTGACATTTTTTAGAAAATTGTTGACTTTTAAACTCGAAAGGATAAGTTAAAAAAAAAACGAATTTTCAAGAAAGTAATTCAATTTTCTAACAAAAACAAATAATTTGTAAATAAGATTCTTTAATCTTCAACCAAATAATAGAATTTTAAACCTATATAAATGATTTTTCAGCCAAAATTGTTGATTTTTCAACAAAAAATTAATTATCAACCAAACCGTTGTATTAACAATCAAATAGCTGAACTTGTAAGCAAAGAGCATGAATTGAAAAATATGGTTTAATCTTCAACCAAATAATAGAATTTTAAACCCATAAAGATGATTTTCTAACCAAATGGTCGAATTTCGGAACAATATATAATTAAATCCAATCACAAAAGGTTGCATTTTTAACCAAATAATCGAATCATCAAACCAAACAGACGAATTATTTATAAGAATGTTGAATGATTAACCAAGAGCTTTTCTGCTTAAAAAGAAGAATTTTCAGTTAAAAAAAAAGGATTTTCAATAACATAATTGAATTTTCTAACAAACAGGATTATATAAGATTTATATAAGATAGTTGAATTTCCAACAAAATAATTAAATTTGTAACAAATTAGTTGAATTTTACACGTATCAATATGTTTTTTTAAACAACGAGTTCAATTTTTAATAACAAAATTAATTATCAGCCAAAAATTTGCATTACCAACCAAATAGTTGAACTTGTAATAAAAAAGGACGAATTCTCAACTGAGAACTTTTCTACCGAAAGAGATGAATTTTCAATAAAAAAATGGGAATTTCAAACAAAGTAATTGAATTTTATAATAAAAAAGATACATTTTTAATAAAATAGGTAAGTTTTCAAATAAAATAATAAATCTTCAAGACAAAAATGCATATTCAAAAAGTAAGTTCAACTTTCCACAAACCAAAAAAAAAAAAGGAATTTTCAACAAAAGTTTTGAATTTTAACCAGGAAAGATTTCTCACTCAATAGAGAAACGAAATTTCCATCAAACTGTTGAATTTTCAAATTAAACGAGGGAATTGGATAGAAAACAATTAAATTTATATGCAAGAAATACGACATTTCTATGAAAGTTAAATTTTTAAAGAAAAAGTTCATTTTTAACCAAATAGTAGTTGAATTTTAAACTAAAAACGATCAGTTTTCAACTAAAAATGGAATAGTTAAAATTGAATCTGAAAAAAATTGATTTGCAACACGCAAAAAACGGAGTACCAACTAAATAGTGAAATTTTCATCCAAACAGATGGATCTTCACGTAATAAAATTAATTTTTAACAAAGCAGTAAAATTTCCGACCATGAAGATTAATTTGCTACATAAAAAGGACAAAAATGCATCATATGTTGACCAAATTGTTGTATTTTCAACTAAAAACGATTTATTGTCAACAAATAATGAAATAGTTATATTTAAAATTAAAAAATTCATGTTTAACACACAAAAAAACACGAATTTTTAATAAAATAGTTCAATCTTAAACCAAATATTATAATTTCAAACTAGAAGAGCCAATTCTGTAGGAAACAGTTGAATTTCTTAAACCGATAATATGAATGTTCAACCTGAAAGTTCATTTTCATCTAAATAGTTGAATATTCTACGAAAATAATAGAATTTTCAACAAGACAGTGGAATTTTTATTACAAAAATACGACAATTCTATAAAACAGTTTAATTTTTAACAAAAAGTTCATTTTCAAGCAAATAGTTGAATTTTAAACTACAAACGATATGTTTCCAACAAAAAATGGAATACTTAAAATTGCAGCAAAATCCTGTTAAACAAAACAAGAATCCAACGAGCAAATTTGGACCATAACGAATAAACGAAAACCAAAAAAATCCTATTGTAATCTGAAAAAAAAACCAAAAAAACAAAAAAAAAACAACAAAAAAATAAAATAAAATTTTCGGAAAAAAATAAAAAAGAGGAAAGAAAAATGAGAAGGCAGCCAACCACATCCCTTTCCTTGCCTTTTTCTTTCTTTCGTCATTTTTATTTTTATGACCATCAAATTACCATAAAATAAAAATAAAAAACATGAATAAATAAATTTACATTACCAACGTTTCGGTACTCGTACAGTACCCTTATCAAGGCAAAAAAATTTTAAGTGGTAGAAATTGACAGCACCCACGAATAGGTGCAAGAAGGGGAATTTTTTTCCGAAAATTTTATTAGATTTTTTTGTTGTTTTTTTTTGTTTTTTTGGGTTTTTTTTTGCAGATTACAATAGGGTTTTTTTGGTTTTCGTTTATTCCTTGTGGTCCAAATTTGGTCGTTGGATTCTTTTTTTTAACAGGATTTTGCATCAATTTGATTATTGGACGTTAAATGCGATTTTTAATTTGGATTTTGGTCTAATTTAAATTTCGTAAATTTAAAAATTGCGGTTTAAAAAAATTCACTATCAACAAACAAATAAAAAACGTACTTTCAATCAAAGAGATAGATTTTCGACTAATAAAATTAATTTTTAACAAATTAGTTGAATTTTCAATCAAGAACATGAATTTTTTACCAAAAAATATGAATTTACTACAAAATATATCAATTCTCAACCAAATTGTTGAAATTTCAACTAAGAACGATCAATCCTCAACTAATAATAGAATAGTTAAATCTGCAACCAAATAGGACAATTTTATAAATAAAAGTGATTTTCAACTACATATGTATCTTCAATTAATAAAAAGAATTTTCAATCCAGAAGATTAATTTTTTACCAAAAAAAGACGAAAATACATCAACTCTCAACCAAAATTCCTGAATTTTCAACTAAAAATGATAAACTGTCAAATAATAATGGAATACTTAAATATTCATTTAAAAAATTATTTTTCAACCAAACAAGAACGAATTTGCAATAAAACAGTGCAATTTTATGCAAAAATGACGACATTTCTATAAAACAGTTTTAATAAAAAAGTTAGTTTTCAAGCACATAGTTGAATTTTAAACTCCAAACGAAAGGTTTTCAACCAAAAATTAAATATTTAAAATTGCAGTTGAAAAAATGCGCTTTCAACAAACAAACAAAAAACGAATTTTCAACCAATGACATAGATTCTCGACTAATAAAATTAATTTTTAACAAAGTAGTTGAATTTTCTATCAAGAACATTAATTTTCAGGTCAGCCCTGAAGATGTGAACTGCAATGTTCACGAAACGTCGGCATAAAATCTATTATTAATTTTCTACCAAAAAATATGAATTTACAAGAAAATATATCAATTCTCAACCTAATTGTTGAATTTTCAACTAAAAACTATCAATTCTCAACCAATAATGGAATAGTTAAATCTTCAGCCAAATAGGACAATTTTACAAATAAAGGTGATCATTTTTAACGAAAAATGGAATAGCTAAAATTGCAGTTGAAAAAAAAAAACAACGGATTTCCAAAAAAATAATTGAATTTTCAACTACATATGGATCTTCAATTAATAAAATGAATTTTCAATCCAGAAGATTAATTTTTTACCAAAAAAAGACGAAAATACATCAACTTTCAACCAAAATTCCTGAATTTTCAACTAAAAACGATAAACTGTCAAACAATAATGGAATACTTAAATTTTCAGTTTAAAAATTAATTTTCAACAAAACAGTGGAATTTTATGCAAAAAATACGACATTTCTATAAAACAGTTTTAACAAAAAAAGTTAATTTTCAAACAAATATTTTAATTTTAACCTAACTAAAAATGTACTTAAAATTGCAGTTGAAAAAAATTGACTTTCGACAAACATACAAAGAACGGATTTTCAATCAAGAAGATTAATTTCCTACTCAAAAAAATGGATTTACAACAAAATGTATCAATTCTCCACCAAATTGTTGAATTTTAAACTAAAAACAATTAATTCTCAACCAATATCAGATTTATTTTCTACTGAAAAAAATGGATTTTCAACCAAATAGTTCAATTTTCAATCCAGGAGATTAATTTTCTATAAAAAGACGAATTTACAACAAATTATATAAATTCTGGACCAAATCGTTGCATTTTCAACTGATGCAAAAACTCTTAACGAAAAATAATTGGATTTTCCCAATAGGTTCTATTAAATTCAGTTCGCATTTAAGCGAAAAAGCATTTTTTCAAGCATTTCAAAAAATTGTTATTCAAATTTATATTTTCCATGTCTGATATCCCAGTCTGCCCCCCCCCCCCCCCCCCCCCCCCAATGTCGCAAATAGTTTTTGAACGACCCCATATCTAAAATTAGATTAATTAAAAAAGAATGCATAAATCAAAATGAAGTCGAATAAAAATAATCCCACCAGATTGAATGAGGAGATGCGAAGATGTGGTCGTTTCGGTTTGGGCCTGGCTCTTGATATTCTGCCCATCAGCACGTGTGCGAGTGATGAAGCCCCAGATTTATACGAAGGTGGAGAAGAAAAGAAAGACGGACGCAATACTCGAGCACCGCCTCCAGGAGGAGCAGAATGTACTCAACTTATGACCGAACTTGTCTTAGAACTAATAGAAAACCATGCACTTTAGACCTGAAATTTCTAAACTATTTAAAAAACACTTCACAAGAGAATGAATTTTCTAAATCCACGAAATCATATTTACAAGGTGTCTACTCAAATCCCGGAAGAAAATTTCCTGGCAATTCCAGCTTTATTCCAGGTATTATTTCACAATACAAAGGATTCAACTAATATGCTAAATTTGAAAAGCTTTAAAAAATGGTATTGAAAGATATTCTTTTATATATTAGCATTATCGAATAATTAAATAATTTAATAATACTAAAAACATAACAATTCCTTTCTTGAAAAAGATCATTTTTCAACCCAGGATGAATTTTGAACTAAAAAGGAGAAATTTTGAAACAAATAGTAGAATTGAGAACTAAACAAGATCCATTTTTAGCTGTAAGTGGAATAGTTAAATTTTCAATAAAAAAAAATAATTTTCATCGAAAAAATCAAACGAATTTTCATAAAAAATGTTAAATTTTCGATTAGTGATAAATTTTCACCTAAATTGATGAATCTTGAACTGGAGTAGATCAATTTTAAACCAAAAAGATGGATTTTTAACAAATATGAAGGAATATTTGACTGGATTACTTGAATTTTTAAACACAAAGATAAATTTGCAAATAAAATTATGAATACTTCATTGAAATACTTCTAGTTTCAACGAAAAACGTGAATTTTAAAAGAAGACGCTTAATTTTCAACCAAAGGAGAGGTTTTTTCAATAAAATATATGAATTTTCAACGAAAGGTTGAAAATAGTAAAAAAAAAGTCAAGCTCAGTAGAAAAAAAATTAATTTTTAACTAAACTGATGAATTTTTAACAACAAATATTAATCTTCAACTGGAATAGTTGAATTTTAAATAAAAAGATGCATTTTTACATTCAAATGATGAACCTTTAACTGCAATAGTTAAATTTTCAAATAAAAATGATTTTTCAACTAAAATGATAGAACTCTTCACATGGAATATATCCAATTTCAGTTAAAAAAATAATAATTTTTAACTAAAATGATGAATCACTGAATGAAATAGCGAAATTTTAAAACAAAAAGATAAATTTTAAAATAAAATGATGAATATTTAACAGGAATCCTTGTATTTTAAACCAAAAAGATGAATCTTCAAACAAGAAGATTAATTTTCTACGAAAAAACACAACTTTTTAACAAAATATATGAACTTTTACCGAAATAGTTCAATTTTGTACTTAAAAAAGTTAAATTTTCAAATAACTAGCTGAATTTTCAAATAAAAAATATCAACTTTCAACCAAAAATAATACAGTCAAATTTTTAGATAAAAAAATAAAATCATTTTCAACCAAACTTTTGAATTTTTAATAAAAATTATAATTCATCAATTGAAATAGTTTAATTCTAATCCAAAAAGACGAATTTTCAACTAAAATGATCAATACTTAACTGGAATAGCTGATTTTTTAAGCAAAAAGATAAATTGTAAAAAAAATATTAATAACATTTTCACTTAAAAAAAAATAATAATTCTCAACCAAAAAGATGAATTTTCAACTAAAATGATGGAATATCCAATTGGAATAATTAGTTACATTTTCAGATAAATAAAAAAAATTGTAACCACAAGAAAACTAATTTTTAAATAATAGTTACACTTTCAAATAAAGTGATTAATTTTTAACTAAAACGATGAATCCTCTACTGGAATAGTTGAATTTTAAACCAGAGATGAATTTTCAATAAAAAATAATAATTTCTACCAAAAAGGACAAAGTTTCAACCAACTAGTTGAATTTTTAACTAAAAAATATCAACTTTCAACCAAAAATAATACAGTCAAATTTTTAGATAAAAAAATAAAATAATTTTCAACCAAACTTTTGAATTTTTAATAAAAATTATAATTCATCAATTGAAATAGTTTAATTCTAAACCAAAAGGACGAATTTTCAACTAAAATGAACAATATTTAACTGGAATAGCTGAATTTTTAAACAAAAAACATTAATAAAAAACATTGTAAAAAAAAATATTAGTCAAATTTTCAGTAAAAAAAGAAACTAATGTTCAACCAAAAAAGATGAATTTTCAACTAAAATGATGGAATATCCAATTGGAATAGTTAGTTACATTTTCAGATAAAGAAAACATTTTTTAACCAAAACAAAACTAATTTTTAAATAATAGTTACATTTTAAAAAGAAAAGTAATGAATTCTTAACTAAAACGATGAATCCTCAACTAAAATAGTTGAATTTTAAACAAAAAAGACGAATTTGCAATAAAAAAAAAAAAATTTCTACCAAAAAGAACGAATTCTCAACTGAAAAAGGTAACTTTTCAAATAAAAATGGAATAGTTAAATTTTCAGTTAAAAAAAGTAATTTTGAACTAAAGTGATTAATTTTTAATGAAAATGAAAGGAGATTCAACTGGAATAATTACATTTTTAGTTTAAAATAATTAATTTCCAATAAAATAAAAAATTGTGAACCAAATAGTTAAAGTTTAAACTATTGGGAATGGTGGTCTACCATTTTGCCACCTGGTGCCGAAAATTGGAACTAGAAGGAGTAGGTACGATTTTAAAGATGTATTTTCCTTTTTGCACAAAAGTGTTTTTACGATTCTTTTGTGAAGTTTAAAACAATGATTGAAATACTAAAAACAAATCTTCATAAAAAACATTTCGTTTCAGATAGAATTTCCACCTTATAAAGTGAAAAAACACATTTTTGTCAAAAAGGTTAAAAAAAAAACAACAATTATTAATGTATTTAGCGACGAATTTTATCCAAATTATGCAAAAAATACGAATGATAGACGATTGGAATTGAAATAGCAATTCTCACCTATCTTTTAGATCAGATTTTTAAATAGTAAATATTTCATGTGTAAATCAATAAAAATGTATTTTGAATTCATTTTTGCTTTAAAATAAGGCCATTTAAGTTTATAATCTGTTGAAAATTACAATAAATAGTACAATAATTTCTTTTTATTAGAAGAATATTTCTGTCAAAAATTATGTTTTTTCACTGTATAAGATGTAACTTCCATTTAAAACCATCTGTTTCCGTTAAAGGCTTATTTGTACTATCCAATAAATACTTTTAATTCCAAAAAAGAAAATAGTTAAAACACTTTCATGCACAAATTAAAATGCATATTTAAAATTGTACCTAGTCTTTCTAGTTCGGATTTTTGTCACCATGTGGCGCATCGCAGTTTAACCATTCCCAATAATAATTAATTTCTTATTAAAAAAAAAATTAATTTTCAGCCAAGGAAAAAAAATTTTCAACAAAACAGCTCAGTTTGAGTTGTATTTTCAACTATTAAATTTTTTTTGGTCAAGAGAGCGAAAATATTACCAAAAAACGGGTACAATTTAAACAAAATACATGCAGTTACAACGAGATACCTGCACTTTCAACTAGAAACGATAAGGATAGTTGCATTTTCAGTTGAAAAAATTAATTTAAAATTTTTTTTAGCGAAATAGTTAAATAAACTAATATAGAGCTACTTTTACGAATGAAGATTATTATTATTGAATTTTATAATGCAAATATGAAATAAAAAATTTAATTAAATAAAAAAATTTCCTGACAATTGCAGGTTTTCCAGGTAGGGTAGACATCCTGTATTCATGAAAAAGAATCGCTTTATTGTAGAAGCGGAAAGATAAATGTGACTTGAATGAAGTCTCCAGAAGCAAAGTCTTATTTTACCCCTTTCTAGGTCTAAATTGAAAATTAATCTCTCACGTATACACAATATATTGTATATTTTACATGATAGTAAGTCGATTACAATGCGACGAATTATACTGTAAATACAAATTCCAGGAATACATACGAAAACCGGCACAATGAAAGGACATTCTTTAAAAACAAAGTTTTCTAGTTATTAGTGATTTATTCAGAAATGCCTTTAATTATAGTAGTAACACACTCTACCCTTAATTGGAAACACCCAAATGTCAGTAGCTAAAGGGCCATTTTGAAATTCTACTTCACACGACGCGAATAAAATTCGATTCAACTTCCTCTCATTATTTAATAACGCTCACTCGACATCCAACTCAAGTATAATTGCACGCCTTTCATTCCCATCGAAGCGATGCCTCAATTCTTAAAATTTATTATACAAATAAAACGAACAACTGTTTCGTTTTAAGTTTCCCTGTCTCGAAAGGTAGAAAAGTAATATAAAGTTCAGCAATCTGAACCGTTGCGCGATCTATCAAACTTGGAAAATTGTTGTCTCTATTCCTTTTGTTCTCGTCAGCAGATATGAAATCCGAGCTGCAAGATTCTGGACAATCTGACGGTACTGAGTGAACATCAAAATGCAGATTGCAGACAAAATAGGTCGAAGTATACAATAATTAAAATCACTAATGGAATTAAGACAAAAAATCTTGCATTAAGCGACAAAGTTCTCATCTCGACATAAATTAATACGCATATACCTCACCACGTGTTTGGTCACTTCTCACTCGATGGATTACGCCTGCTGAGGAGGAGTATGGGGCGGAGGTTGTTGAGCCGTCGCTTGTGGACTTGGCGGTTGTTGCTGCTGTTGAATCAGATGCTGATTTTGCTGCTGTTGCTGCTGCTCTTGAGCTAACCTCTGGTGCGCCTGCTGTCGGGCTCGGAATTCCGCAGCTTTCAGCTGTTCCAGGTGGAATTGCTGTCTCTCGGTGATGAGTTGCTGCCGCTGATACTCAAGACCCTCGCGCTCGCGCTCCATCGTCGTTTCAAGCTCCTCAAAGTGACGCAATTTTATCTCGAGCTTTTTCATTTGAGTTTCAACAAGCAGAGCGACCAAGGACTTTATTTTTCTCTCCTCGACAGCGGCCAAGTGTTTCGCTTTCACAGCAGCAGCGGCTAGAGCTGCAGCTGCCGCCGATTGCAGTTGGGCGTCCCTCACGACCTGATAATAAATACAATTTAATTCAAATTTAATTTAATTTATTACAGGGTATCTACTATAAGATCCTGGTAAAAATTTCCAGGACAAAGCCAGGTTCTTTCCAGGTATTTCAAGGTTTTTTTCGGGTATAATTTTTCATAATGCGGCGCCATTCAAATATTTAGCATTTTTCTAAACAACCGAGTCGGAATACGTATATAGTTTCTCGAGTTTATTATACATTGTTTTCCAGTTTCTAGAGATTCAATTAACATGTTTAATTTATAAAGCTATTTAGAAGTTTAATTCTGATTTTAACTTCTTATCAGTGCATATTTAGGTAAAATGAATAAACCGCTTCAAATTCATTTAAGTCAAAATATTGAATTTTTAATATAGATGAAATTTGAACAAAATAGTAGAATTTTCAATCAAATAAGAAAAAATCCCGGTCATTTCTCGAACTGAACTGCAAATGAAAACACTCAAAGTGAAAATCTTTGAACTTAAACTTTTAAAATTAAAATGTTGTTTATTCAACAATATTGTATTCAAATGCTCAATAGTTTACACGTATAAAATGGAAGCTACTAACACTTTTTAAATAAAAAATTTTAAATTAAATGTAGTTGAACTGCCAAAATAAAAAATTTTTAACTTTTATAAATTGTACAGTTCAAAGATTCAGATTCAGTTCCAAAAATATAAATCCATAGAATTGGTTAAAAAATTTTAATTTCTCGTTTTTAATCCGAAAATTTAGTTCTTTTCAAAAAAGTCCCTGTTCATATCCATAATTTTAATACTTTTCGAAAAGTGATCATGTCAAATCATTGTAAGAATTAGATTCTTTTTATAAATTTCCCCGCCCCAATTCATAATTTAAAATGTTTTTGGAAAATACCTCGCTTCAAAACAGAATAATAATTTTGTTTGAAATATTCAATTTTCCATTGACAATTTTTATTCTCCTGGATAAATTCCAGTGCCAACTCAAAATTGGTTAAAAATTGAAAATTTGTTGTTCAATATCGGGATTTTAATACTTTTCGAAAATCCGCCGTTTCAACTAAGAATTAGAATTTTTCTTTAAAATTCCTTGTTCCAATTCATAATTTTAATTTTTTTTCGAAAATATCCCATTTCAACTTATAATTAGAACTCATTCTTTAAAAAAATGCCCTGTTTTAGATCGGAATTTATTTAAATTTTAACATTACCTGCCCAAAAAATATTTCCTGTCCTAATTCAGAATTTTGTTTCTTTTTGAGAATTTCCAGCTCTAGCTCGGAATTTTGTTAAATTTGAAAATCTCCGCTTATAAGTCACAAGTATTATTATTCTAAATAAATTCTAGCTCCAACTATAAATTTGTAAAAACTTAAAAACTCCCTATTCAAATTAAAAGTTAAATTATTTTAATTTTAAATACATTAAAAATCATTAAAATACTTCAAAATTTTATTTCAAAATCTTGAAACATCCACATGCGTTCTAACATTTTTTTTTTTTAATTCTGTTAAATTAAAGAAATTTTCTTAAAATTTTCCACATTCATTTTTGAGAATTTCGTAAATCGTTATGAATCTTTCTTAAATATTCTCTTAAAATTATTTTATTAAAATAAAAAATACTTTTAGATTTTCCTAGGAAATGCTTTTTGTTCCCCTGAAGCCTGTAAACATTCTTAGAAAGCTTATAAATTTATTCTTCAAAATCTATATTTTCTTTTAATTAGGCCGTGGGTTATTTGCACTGAAATTTTTTGGTTGAATAGAACAATTAAAATGATAACGTTCAAAATTTGGTGTTTTGTTTATTTTTGAATATTTAATTTATAATTAATGATTTTAAATGAACATTCAGATATTTCTAAATATTAGGTAACTGTTCCTTTTCTTAATTGAAAAATTACAAATTGCAGGGTTTAAAAATGAAATATTTTAGAGTGAAATTATATTTGAAACTTAATAAAAGCCTTTACCTATAAATATATAATTTTGAAGTTAAATTAAAATTAAAAACAGGTTATAAATTTCCAATGTGGCATTTACATTTGTTTAACTAATAAGACTTTCCAATTGCAACATTTTCATTTTTAATGTTAAAATCGGGACATTCTATATTTGTAAACTGATTCCGAATCGTCTTGTGCAATCAATTTTATTATTCACTTTTCAAACCTTTCATTTTAATTCAATTTAAATAATCATTAATTAAATCATATTTACAATTGATAAACTAAAAGTGTTTTTTATCAAAAATTTTCGATTTGAAACGCTTCTAATTTTTAATTGTTTAAGTCTTTAAAACTGAATGATATCATGATTGATAAAGATCACAATTAAACTAATTATTAAAGAAAATTTTAAACAAAGTTGAAAGGATATTTTTTTCTAAAAACTAGTAAAATTCCAGGTCAAACAATAAATTAACGGTCATTTCCCAGTTTTTCCTGGTCTCATAAAATTCCCGGTGATTTCCCGGTCTAGCGACCACCCTGTGAATTTTTAAACAAGAAGATTAACTTTCTATCAAAAAAGAAAATTTTTCAAATAACTACATAAATTTTCAAAAAGATAGTTTACTTTTAAACAAAAAAATGAATTTTTAACTAAAATGATTATTATTTAACTGGAACAGTTGAATTTTCAACAAAAAGATAATTTTTTACTGAATAAGATTAATTTACTCCAAAAGCTACAAATTTTCAAAAAAATACATGAACAGTTGAATTTTCAGTAAAAAAAATCATGTTTAACCAAATAGATGATTTGTCAATTAAAATAATGAATCTTTAACTGGAATAGTTGAATGACAAAACAAAAAGATGAATTTTCACATGAATCTTTAACTACACAACTAGACAACGAAATATTTTTATTTTCGAATGAAAAATATTAACTTTCAACTATGTAATATTAAACTGGAATAGTTACATTTACAGTTTTAAAAAATTGCCTTAAAAAAATTCAACAAAATAGTTAAATAATCATAAAAAAAATAATTTTCGGCAAAAGAAAATACAAATTTTCAACAAAAAAGCTCATTTTTCAAACAGAGATGAACTTTTAATTACAATGATGAATCTTCAACCAAGTAATTAAATTTTCATCCCGAAAAATATGAATTCTGAACGCAAAATGTATTAGTTGATATTTCAAACAAATTTAAAAAAATGTTATCGAAAACTGAATTCAATCAAAAAAGAAGAATTTTCAACATGAGATCCATTGTTAACTAAGAAACATTTTTCAGCAGGGTAGGTACTCCGTAGTATTATCAGGATTCGGACTCGTTCCATGAATAAAAAAAAAGATAGCTGTGGCATACATTTTGAAAAATAATGATACAAATAATTTAAATACAGGACTCCGACTCACTAAAGAGATTAAAAATAGTGCAAATAGTGTGACAAAATAACAAAAAATAGTGAAAGTTCAATCTGTTTTATAGAATTATTTTGATGAAAATTCAACGTTTTTGTTGCAAACTCATCTTTTTGGCATGCAAATTCAACAATTTGTTTGCCATTATAAATAAATAAATTTGACCTTTTATGTTCAAAATGAAACCGGTTAAAAATTAATCTGTTTTTGTTTAAAGTGAATTTTTTGTTAAAAATTTACAATTTGATTGAAAATTGATGTATTTTAGTGAAAATTCATCTTTTTTGGTTAAAAATCAAGTCTTTTGTTAATAAGTCGTCTTTGTTAGTTAAATATAACTGTTTTTAATATGAATTGAAATTCTGTTTTTTGTTAAAATATAAACTTAAATTTTTTGCTGAAAATTCATACTTTTAAGTTGAAAATTATACTCCTGGGTTGAGGGTTGAACTACTTTCTTAAAGGTTAAGTTTCTTGGTTGGTGATTCATAATTTTAGTCATAATTTCAATTTAAATTACATTCTCTCCAATGAAAAGTTATCTACTCCATTTTTTGTTACAAATTGATCTTTTTTGGCTTCATTTTTGAACAACCTGGTTTTAAAAATATAGAAATTAAAAAAAAAATGTAAACTAAAAATTCATAAAATAAAATTTGGAATGATATCTCATCCACTGTTTAAAGTGGTAACTTGAAAAGTTATATAATATGTTTTTAAAAAATTTAGTTAAACATGAATCTGTTTCGGTTGAAAATTCAACTGTTTTTGTTAGTTTTAGTTTTGTTAGTTTAAAATTAGTTTTTTTTTATTTTAATTGAAAATTAATTCTTCTAAATGAAAATAGAACTATTTCATTTTTGGTTAAAAATTGATATTTTTAAGTTTAAAAATTTGTCTTTTTTATTAAAACTTCATTTTCGTGATTAAAAATTCAACTACTTGGTTAAAAATTTACATATTTTGTTGAGAATTCATCTTTTCTTTGCAGGAAATTAATCTTTTGTTTTAAAAAATCAGCTTTTTGTTTGGAAATTTAACTATTTTGTGGAAAATTAATCTGTTTTAGTTGAGGATTCAACTCTTTTGTTGGAAATTCGCCCTGTTTAATTTGATTCAAGTGTTTGTGATTTAAAATGAAAATTTTTTTTCATTAAAACATCAAATATTACAGTTTTTGTTGAGAATTCATTTTTTTACATTAAAAATTCAATTTCTTGGTAGAAAGTTAAACTAATTTGTTAATCCACAAGAAACAGTAAGGCCCCCCCTCCCCTAACCCGGTAAAAACTTATTTTTCGATAACACCTGGATAAATTCAGAAAAAAAACAATTAGTCGGCAAAAATCACGTAAGATATGGAGAGAAAAAAACTACGTAATTTATGGAAGGCTCCTAATCAGCTTTTGAGACAATTTTCCGGTATGCTGTGACTTGTTGATTCGTGACAATTATGAGAAAATAGTACCTTTATTGTAATTTTTTAAAATCGAAATTGTAACAAAATAGTGTAATCGCTTTAAAAAAGTGTTAAATAGTGACAATATTGTGGTGAGACCGAGGCCCGCAACTTAAAGAGCAACAATTCTCAAGTATATTAAAAAAAAATTACGAATAACTACGCTCACTCGGAAAATAGTGCATTTTGAGAAAACTTTCGGTTAATTTAAGAAAATTCACGGGTAATCTTCGAATGATTTTAACACGTATAAAATTCTTATTGAACTGTGAAATATGGGTTCCCTTATTTTCACCAGAGAATGATATATCCAAATTCCAAATCTTCCTAAAACAGGGTTACTACAAGAGTCTAATTGCAAAATTTACAGGTGTAATTTTGAAAAAATTCCGAGTCTACCTTTTTTTTTTAATTCAGCAAATGAAATAAAATTGTAAGAAATTATAATGTAATGATAATGGTTTATGAATAATTTTTCTTGAATTCAAAGCAATTTTCAATAATATTTTTATCAAAGTGAAATTGAAAATTCTGTAATCATATCCATGTTTTTTTTTATTACTTTAAGAACAATTATAGTCGAAATATTTATGCAAAGATTAGGATTATATTTGAAAATTATAGTAACCTAAGAAAACTCGGAAATTTTTAACAAAGTTAAAATAAAGCTTTTAGAACGCAAGAACTAATAAAATTGTCTATATTAAAATTTATCAAAATTTAATCAGTTCACGAATTTCTTCTTTTCATCAGTTCACGAAGTTCTTTTTGATTCTCCCATTGAATCTCCCATTTCTTTTCATTTAATTCTTACACTTTATCTGATTTTTGCCTTTTCCTTAAGTTTTATTTTCCAATTTTCAAATATAGAATTCGCTATAAAATACTAAATTACTAGGCTTTGAAATAGTGACGATTAAAGAAGTTCCAGGCATTTTTTCAAAATTCCATGACTTCCAGGTTTTTCAGTCATTTTTTTAAAATTCCATGACTTTTCCAGGTCTTCCAGGGTCTTGTAGCAACCCTGTGAAACAATGACCTACTATCGGCGAGAAAATTCGATTCCTCTGGCTTTGACGTTGAATAAGTATGTGAAGAAAAATGGTAGGTTAATGAAAGAGGTATCGTTTTAAAGATGCAAATGTTGTACGTTAATGAGCCGAAAACTAATATTCCAAAAAATTATTTGTAGCTTACAGATCTGAAAATACGATGAAAAGTGAGGAAATTTGATGGCTTTTAAAAACAGTGAACTTTGAAGCATAGTTTTTTATTGAAAAAATAATAAGAAAAATCTGAAAAAATTCATGGTGGTACATTAAACATTTCTGAAAAGATTGCCGTCGAAAAATTTGCAAAATATAAATTGTGCCTCCGAGCCTCATTCTGGCCTTCAAACCCTTTCCCTGTGTTGAGGAAAACCGAGGCCGATCCCCTAAAAAACCCGCACCACGCTGGGCTGTCGCACTTGCTTTCCTATATAAAAAACTGACTTCAAATATCGCAATTTGTACAAAGACAACAAGAAGCACATACTTCCTTCAATTGTTAATTATTACAGATAGTTCAACTAACTGCCTACAATTTAATTTACTTCATTATCTTCATTAGAGCTGAAGATAGTGCGCTCGCATATTTATTGACAAAAAAAGAACAATTATTTATATTTTGTAATTTTTTCGACGGCAATCTGTTCAGAAATGTGTAATGTACCACCATGAATTTTTTCAGATTTTCCCTATTATTTTTTCTATAAAAAACTATGCTTTAAAGTTCATTATTTTTAAAAGCTATCGAATTTCCTTACTTTTGATCAGATTTTCAGATCTGTAAGCTACAAATAATTTTTTGGAATGTTACCTTCCGGCTTAATAGCGAACAACATTTGCACCTTTAAAATGAGACCTCTTTCATTAACCTACCATTTTTTCTTCACACACTTATTCAACGTCAAAGCCAGAGGACTCGAATTTTCTCGCCGATAGTAGACTTTTCTTGAAATATTGCCTGATTTGTCAGATGCATTGAAAATATTCCAAGTTCGTACAATTTTAAACAGGAAAATGAATAAATAGTGGCATCTATACAAAAAAAATGGTCATAGTGTTTTAATCTTACTTTGTCTTTCTTCTCCTTTGCTTCACCCTCTTCGCCATCGACCTTGGCTTTAGGATCCTCCTCGCCTTCTTTAGTATCCACATCCATCTTTTCGGGTTGATCCCTTTCATTTTCGGGAGTTTCCTCCTTCTTTGGAGGGACTGCTGATGATTGTTCACTTTCCACTACCTCTTTCGGTTTCTCTGGCTCTTCTTTCTTGGTTTCTGGGGCTGGGTGTGGAGAAGTAGCTGGTGTGGCATTTGCTGTTCCTGTTGCGGAAGTGGAAGAATCCTCTGGAGGTTCTGGTGGGCCAGTTCCAGCGATTCCTGATTGAGCGAGACCAGCGGCTGGATCGAATTTGCCTGAAAAATAGTTCCAAATTGGTTCAAATTAATCATAATTTCTCTGAAGATAAACACATGGCAAGCCTCACAAAAGTCCCAATGGAATACAATTTTCGTCAAGCTCATAGGGTACTTTTTTCGCATGATAAATGATTTTTTCAAGATAAATGCATAAGGCTTCAAAACAATTCAGGTTCATTTTAAAAGAATTCAAGTGAATTAGAACAAATCGTTGAAATCATAAAAATTCCATTGATTCACGTAAGATTAAAATGAATTTAAAGTAAACGAGAAGATTTTTATGAAATTCATACAAATTCAAGTTGAATTAAAAAAATCAAATGAGTTCAAAACAGTTTAAAAATATGAAAAAAGCTTGATTGAATTCAGTACATTTGAAATGAGCTTCTAAAATGCAAGGTAATTCAAAAGAATTGGATGAAATGCCTAAGAATTCAAGTAAATTTAAGATAATTCCAAAAAATTTAAAAGAATTCAGAGTGAATTAAAAAAATTCAAATCTCTTTGAATCTTTGAAACCCAACTAATTTCTAACAAAAGAAGTGACTAATGACTACGATAAGATTCAAGTTAAGTTGGAAAGAATTCAAATGAAATGGAAAAAAAAAAATTTTAATACAAAATGTTTAATAAAAAGTTCCATTAATGACAATAAAACTTGAGTAAATTTAAAAAAGTTTAAGGGAAATGAGAAAGTTGGGATGAAACTCATTAAAAAATCAAGTTGAATTTAAAAAGCAATTAAGTGAATTGAAACAATTTAAAAATATGAAGAAAGTCAATTAATTGAATAGAAATGTGTGAACTTAGAAGAATCCAAAAGAATTCAGGACAAACTAAAAATAATTCAGGGCAAATTCCTAATGAAATGCAAAAAATATTTGAAAATCTCTTTAAATCTTTGAAAACCTACGAAATCCGCAACTTCTTGTGAATAAATTCTTTGGCACTCATTAAAAAAGATTTATAAAATATATCTTTGCAGTTAATAATTTAAATATCTTATTGAAACTGTATCTTATTTGGTAGAAAATTCATCTTTTAGGTTTTAAATTGAATTACTTTGTTAGGAATATTTTTTTATTGAAAATTGATTGCTTTAACTGAAAATTAACTTCTGCTATTTTTTGTTAAAATATCTTTTTTTAATGAAAAAAAAACTATTCCAAAAAAAATCAGGATAAATTAATAAGAATTCAGGGCAAATTCCAAAGAAATGCGAGAAATATTTGAAAATCTCTTCAAATCTTTGAAACCCTACGAAATCCGTAACTTCTTGTGAATAAATTCTTTTGCATTCATTAAAATATTACAATTCCTGAAAATGATTAAAACCCTTGAAATGGTTTAAATCTTTTGAAAATAACCTGGAATCTTTTAAAATATGCGAACACATTTTAAAGTCGTTGAAGTCCTTTCAAAATATTGCAAATCCTTTAAAATCCTATAAAATGTTTTGAAATCCTTTTATCATTTTATCAATAGATCCTCGGTATCAAATAAGAAATCTACAGAATTAAACAAAAAATCAACTGAATTAGGCAGGATTATGTAAATTTAGAAGAATTCAAGTGAAATAAACAGATTCAAAGGAATTCCAAAGAATTAGCAGAATTTTCGATAAATTAATAAGAATTCAGGGCAAATTCCAAAAAGTAATTTAAAAACTTTTCAAAGCTTTGAAACCCTACAAAATACCTTGAAATATTTCCAAACAAAAATCAAGACAATTCAGAAATATTAATAGACCTGAATTGAATAGTGATTAGCCTATGCGTTAATTTGTTAAAAGAAAAGTGACCAATGTAATCTTTTCATTTAAAAAAGTGATTAAAAAGTGATTTGAGAAAAAGAGCAAATGCTCTCGAGATTATGCTCATCATTTAAAGTTTAACAGATCATTTAAGAGAATTTAGAACATTTATTGTTTAAACAAATGTCAGATAATTTCATAAAGCCAGCGAATGTCAGGGAAAACCTGATAAAGTTAAGCAATTTTCGAAAAACTTTTTTTTTTGTTCAAAATTTAATTATTTTGTTGAAAATTTATCTTCTTAGTTTGAAAATTCGAATTTGTGGGATAATATTTAAGCGCCTTGGTGACTAATACCTCTTTTTCGTTAAAAATTCAAATATTTGGATGAACATTCATGCACTTTGTTGAAAATTCGTATATTTTGGAAGAAAATTGATCTTTTCGGTTGAAAATGAGTTTTTTTATAATTTAGAATTAATTTTTTTTACTGAAAATGTAACTGTTCCATTTTTTGTAGAAAATTGATCATTTATGATAAAATATAATTTTTATTGGTAGAGAATTATACTATATCGTTGAAACTTTACTTTGATTTAATTGATAAATAAGTTTTTTTACTGAAAATTGAATTATTCCATTTTTTAATGAAAATTTATCTGTTTTGGGTGAAAATTCAAATGTCAAATTTGTTGAATACCCGTAATTTTTGGTAGAAAAAATTAGTTGAAATTTCATCTTTTTGGTTGTAAATTAATTTCTGTGGTTGAAAACTAAACTATTTTATTGAAAATACATTTCTTTTTTGGCTTAACATTTATTTTATTAGCTGAAAATTTAAGTATTTTATTTTTAGTTGAAAACTGATTCATTTTGCTAAAAATTCGCTTTTTTTGTTTAAAATTTACTTTTTTAACTGCAAATTGAACTATCCTAGTTTTTGTTTGTAAAACTTTTTTTATAATATTTACAATCTTTTTATCTTTTCAGTTGAAAATTTAAATATTTTATTGAAACTGTATCTTTTTTTGGTAGAAAATTCATCTTTTAGGTTTTAAATTGAATTATTTTGTTACGAATTGATTTTTTTTATTGAAAATTGCTTGCTTTAACAGAAAATTAATTTCTTCTATTTTTGGTTAAGAAATATTTTTTTTTATGAAAAAAAAATATTTTGTAGAAAATTCGTTTGTTTTCATTGGTTGATAAACGATATTTTTTAGATGAAAATTCACGTACTTTCTTGAAAATGATTCTTTTTTGGTAGAAAATCAATCTTTTGGGTTGAAAATTCAACTAACTATTTGATTTAAAATTAATATTTTGGTTGAAGATTCGCCATTTTAGTTAAAAATTCATTTCTTACGTTCAAAATTTATCTGTTTGATTTGAAAATTCAACTGAAAAGTGTTTAAAGTGTATTTAGAAACAAATTTTTTTTCATTCATATTAATAACCTTCTACGTGTATGGTTGGTTTTATACTTATAAGAATTTAGAAGTTGGGATATTGTAGCAATCCTGAATAAGGCAATGTTTAATGTGCATAATATGCTTTCCATTAATTTGACTTCTTTAACCTTTTAAATTAAGCACCCTTTCCAATTTGAATCGATACATTTTTCCGCGAAATTTAAATACTGTAATTATTATCGATAAAGATAGAAAATACGATTTTTTAAATCCAAAGGTCGAGCATATTCTCATCCTCGTGAGAATTTTTCCGAGCACTTAAACTCTTTAGAACACTAGGTAGCCCTGACTATTTTTTTACAGTTTCTTCTTATCAAATCAAACAAAAATCAGCCAGAAATGTTTGTAATTGAGTTACAAAGAGACTCATGAAGCCAACTTTTTAAAGATAATTTGTTTAAACATTCTTTTTAAAACAAAATATGATCTTTCGTGAATATAAGATTTGGGGTCATAAACTAGATAAAGCATATAGAATTCCAGGAGTTTGAGGCATAGCTGATTCTAAATGTTCCATTAGTTTTGCAAAATAAATTCTAAAATATAATTCTACTGGAAAAAAGATGTCCGAAGAAGTATATTTTATATTTAAAATACAATTTATTACAACCATATGACTAAATAATTAATTTTGCATAATCTATATTAAATCTTAATAAGGCTTTTAACGTCTAACATATGTTAACTAAAGGGTTTTTCATGCGATAATTTCAAGTTTGCCATTAGTTTTGCAAAATTTTTTTTTAACTATTTGTTTAAAGAAATTATTTTGAAAAATTTGGCTTCACGAGTCTCTTTGAAATTCGTTTACAAACATTTCTGGCCAAATTTTGTTCGATTTTGTTAATATTTGCGACCTGTAGGTGGTTTTGAACATTCCGTCCACAATGTGCGTTATCACGCGGGGCACGTTGTCACATTGACTTTATTTAACAAATTAATAACTAGAGAGCAGCACTGGTCATTTCCGCACCGTGTCTGTTTATGCCAACTTTTGGTATGTTAAAAGTGTTATGATTGCATCAGCTGTGCTGACGGAAAATCAAGTTGAATATTTTCTTCTGCCGTAAGTAAAATTTTATCTCTGAGTTTTTAGCAACTAGACAATAAGTATATTTTTCATGAATAGCAAAACTTTATATCATCTTAAATATGTACTTTCACCTATCACGTGCAATAGTTAATCTAACAAATATCTTAAATGTGACTGCCGTAAGCCTGTTTGACTTGAAAAAATGACACCGGGACATGTCAGAAATTTCACGGGACACGCTGTCACAGCTCCGAAATTTTCTAAAAAATTCATAAATGATCAGCGAATTTTTCACAGTTCTTTTACTTTATGACCCAAAGACTGTAGCATTTCACAGCGTCAGACATTCAAATTAAAAGTGTATCGATAAGTTGAGGTATTCAAACGAAATTTTTGTAGTAAATTAAGATTAAAATAATGAGTTTCTTACACTTTTTTTTAATAATAAAACGTTTCTGTGGAAAATTTGACTTGTTTACATTGCGGCCCACTACTATATGTTATTATTTTACTCAAACAAAGTTTGGACAAAACTTTTCATGCAATTAGATTTGATCGGACAACATGCCCGGGGTACGGATGACCTTTCGTTATTTATTGTTAATAAATAACTGAGGGTTTATTTGAAACTTGAGTGTATCGCAGTTTTCTTAATTACCAAATATAAAAAAAAAAAAAGAAAAATCGTCTAACAAAATGTATGATAACGTGCCGCGGTCTACCCTACCATAGGGACAAAATATTGAAAATAGAGTACTTCTGAGACCTTAACTGAATATAGCGTGACATGGAGATAAAAGTGTATTGAAAGGTTGAAACTCACCATCAGAATTAGCGCTCGCCTGTACATTCCTCAAATGCTGATCGAGCAAAGCTGCCGGAACCTGATCCTTAATAGCCGCGAATTCTTCCATCGCTGCCTTTGCGGCACTAGCAGCTACTCTTGGATCCACTACAGAAGCCAGGAAAGCGACGGTACTCATGACCGGGTTTCCAGCTTTCGAGAAAGGAATTGGCTGGTATCCCAACGGTCCCAAACCTTCAGGACCACCTTCTTCCAGGTAGGGGTCCTCAATCGGGAGTCGCAGGAAATGCAAGATGCACTCATCCTGTGTCCTGGACCCAACGTGTTCGCAAACTTTATTCCAGTCATCCTTGTGAAGCTCTAATCCCTCTAGAAGCAAAAGCGTCTCCTGCTCCGTCCAATCTCGAGTTGCGCTCGAGGCCTGTTTGTTCTTCAGAACAGCTGGCTTTCGTGAATACTGATCTACCTTCAAACCAAAGTTGGTCATAGCACCAGCAATAGGTTTCTCGTCTCCTGCAACACCGAGTGGTGTCGCAGGTTTCTTCTCCAGATCAAGCAGCGTTTTGGCTGCGGAAGGCTGTGGAGTTTTTGGTGGATTGGGGTTGACAGGTGCCAAACCGGAAGGTGTATCGGAGAGAACATGGAAATGGGAGGTTGGCGGTGGTCCCATTGGTGTAGGTCTTGATTCCGCGTCCACTTGGTAATTAATTAAACCCCATTGTTCTAGAAAAGCGTGGACGCGCATTATCGCACATACGTCACCTGCTAAATTTCGCCTGTAAATATAGACAAATGGTTTACACACTCTCTTTAAAGAGAGAAAAAATTTGCCCCAACACCTTCAAAAATTCAGGGTCTACTCAATTCTTGGAAAAAAAATTCGTGACAATTCCAAGTTTTTTTTCTCATGCATCTCAAGTTTTTTACGGGTATACTTTTTCGTGAGTTTATTATAATTCTTTATAGTTTCTAGGGATTTAATTGATATTACGATACATTGTTCAATATTTTAGCACGATAGATTAAATAAATAATTAAATAAAGCTAAAAACATAATTATTTCTTGAATTTGTCCCTAAAGTTCATGAATTTCAATAAAAATTCAAACACACTTTTATTTTATCTCCTTATACTTAAAATCTAGTACATATTTGGTTTAAAATAACGTGAGTAAGATATTAAAAATCAATTTAACTCCCTTCAAATTCTTAACTTTTCAAGCAGAAATTTGGTTTTTCAACAAGAAAGATGAATTTTTTACCAAATAATTGAATTTTAAACTGAAAGGATTAATTTTCTATCAAAAATACGATTTTCCAAAAGAGCACATCAATTCTCAATCAAAGAGTTGAATTTCTAACTGAAAATGATCAATTTAAAAAAACTGAAATTTGAACTAAAAAAACCCAGTTTTTATCCAAAAATGGAACAGTTAAATTTTCAATTAAAAAAATTATTTTTCCACAAAAAACAGAGTTATTAAAAAAATGTAATTTAACTTTTAAACAAATAGTTTTATATTCAACCAAAAGATGAATTATTTATCAAAATGATCATATTTAATTGGAATACTTGAATTTTTGAAGCAAAAAAATGAATTTTCAATATGAATTTTTAACAAAAAAGTTGAATTTCCTACTAAACCATACCAATCTTTAAACCAAATAATTAAAAATTTCAACCAAACTAATGTTTTTTCCAACTAAAATTATAAATCCTTATCTGGAATAGATCAACTTTAAACAAAAAAAATTATTTTTGAGAAAAGATTTTAATTTTGAATCAAGTAGTTTTATTTTTAACCGAAAAGATGAATTTTCTACCATAAAGATGATTTTTCAATTAAATACATTTTCAACTAAATAGTTGAATTCCAAACTAAAAATGATCAAGTTTCAACCAAAAACAGAATGGAAGAATCATTTGACCAAAGAAGACGAATTTGATGGAAAATACATGAATTTTAAATTAAAAAGATAAATTGTCAAAAAACAATTAATAGTTAAATTTTCAGTTGAGAAATTCATTTTCAACCAAAGTGACGAATTTTCAACTAAAAGTATGAATATTTAACTAAAAAAAGTTAAATTTGAAACCAAAAACATGAATTTTCAACTAAAATGATGAGTTTCCAACTAGAATAATTATTAATTTCCAACAAAAAGGTTAGTTTTCAACCCAGAAGATTAATTTCTACCACATAAGTGAAAATTTTCAACTAAAAAAGATCATTTTTCATCCAAATACTTAAGAGTTACATTTCCTTAAAAAATTATTTTTCTACGAAAAAAAAGTAAATTTTGAAACAAAGTATTTCAAGTTGCAACCGGAATTGTTCAATTTTCGGTGAAAAACTTAATTTTGAGCTAAAGAAAAAACAAATTTTCAATAAAATAATCCATTTTTCAACTAAGGAAATCAATTTCCAATTAAAATGGTGAATCTTTAGCAACTAAAACGAACGAATTTTTTACTCGATACTACAATTTGCAACCAAAAACAAAAAAGTGGAATTTCCAGTTTAAAAAAATCGATTTCAAACCAAAAAAAAAAAGATTTTTCAACCAAATAATTCAGTACAGTAATATAAAGCTACTTTTATAAATGAAGAATAATTGTTATTCAACTGAATATTGAGATTTAAAAAAATTAGGCAGCGAGCGAAAAAATTCCCGCACAAGAGATCAAAAATAAAGTAAATAGTGTGAAAAATTAACAAAAAAGTAGTGAAAGTTCAATCTTTTCGATTGCAAAGTATCCTAAGCAATTTTTGATTAAAAGTTGTAATATTTGGTTCAAAATTGAATTATTTTGATAAAAATTCGACGATTTTGTTGAAAATTTAACTTCTTGGTTGAAAATTCGCCTTTTTAGCTTAAAAAAATCCACAATTTGTTTGCAATGTTCTTATTTTTTAACTAACTCTCTTTTTATTAAAAATTCATCCATTTTGTTAAATATTAGATTTTTTGTGTAAAAAATCAATTCTTTCTATTTAAATTTTACCTTTTCTGGTTGAAAATAAAACAGGTTAAAAATTGATGTATCTTGTTGAAAATTAGGTTCTTTTTTTATAAAAATCAAGTCTTTTGTTAAAAGTATAAACTATTACATTTCTCGCTGAAAATGCATACTTTTCAGTTGAAAATTCAACTCCTTGCTTGAAAATTAAAACAAAATTCGCTTTCTTTTTAATAGAAAATTCTCTTTAATGAAAATATAACTACCTCCTTTTTGGTTAAAAATATTAATATTAATATTTTTTTGGTTCAAAAATTCGTTTTTTTTTTTTAAATTAAAAATTAATTTTCTAGGTCAAAAATTCAACTGCTTGTTAAAAAATTTACATATTTTATTCAGAATTAATCTTTTTTGGTAAGAATATTTTTGTTTAAAAATGTAACTATTTTGTTGGAAATTCGTCCTTTTTAGTGTCATTCAACTGTTTCAGGGTGGACGTTTTAATCGATGAAAAAATTCCCGGTTCACAAACATTTTTTACGGTCAATTAAATTAAAAAATTCGAACTCTAAAGATAATCATTTTTCCATTTGAATTAATGAAAAATAAACTGTAAATTAAAGCTCTCAGGACGGATCTATTAATGTTTAAACTTTTAAAATTGAAGTTCAAAATTCTTATAATTAAAAATTTATGTATTCAAGGGCCCAACAAGGGTTGCTAAAAGATATCATTTCCCTGACAGGAAAGTATTAATATGCCAAACAAAATAGTGAAACAAGCCAGAAAAATGCACTTTACACGACAGTATGGATTAATTAAATGTATCAAAACTATAAGTAAAACAAATAACTACAAATAAAAACTTAAGAATCGAATTCTATTTTTAAAGAATGGACATTGAAAAAATATTTATATTGATATTAGGAAGTGTTTCCAAAATAATATTAAAACATTTCAATTTCTATTTTCCCTGACATGTGGCCACCCTGATTAATAACTTACACCTATAAAGTGGAAAATACAAACATTCAATGAAATATTGTGATTAAACAAAAAAAAAAAGAAAATTACGCACGCTCGCGAAAAAATTCGCGGACTTTGAAAAAACAAGACACGCTGATTATTTATAACTCACCTGCACGCTGTCGACGTTATGTACTCCGTAGGATTCAATCGGTAGGTATCAATCATGAAATTCCGATAAGCGAGATAAATCTCCGGAGTCTTGGACTTATTTTTTCCATTGAAAAACTCGTAGAGAGCTCGTTTCTCGATAGTGTGGATAGAGTTGTAGTCGAACCAAGCCGAGTAACTGGGCACAACAATGTGGTGAGTTTGTTCAGTGACATTGTCTTCCGGTTCGTCGCTTTTACTTCCCTCGCCACGCTCTTTGCTCGATCCTCTTTCCTCTCGATCTTGGGCACTGTGTGCACTATTTTTGTCACCTTCAGAAGGTTCGTCGAGATCTGCCATGTTTCCTGATTTGAGAGGCTGGAGTTCGTTGTCCTGCTTCTTGTTGGTCGAGACACTAGTTCCACCTGTAGAACCTGGGCCTGAGACTGATGGATTCGTAGGTGTGGCAACGACTTCGACAATTCGAGGCTCGGCGGGAGGATCTTCCATACCTTGTGTCAAGTCCTCTTCTTCATCGCCACCACCACGAGTTTTCTTCAGGGTCGCGGAAGCCGAAGGTGTTCCCTGAATGCCTGAAGGTCCTCGACCACTGTAAAAATAATCAAACTTAAACAAGGTGTAAAGCGATTCCTTGGTACAAAATTCAAGGTCTTTTCCAAGTTTTCCAGGTCAAGATGTCAAGTTCTTCCCAATCTCCTTTTTTTTACATCAAATAACTGTTTGTTACACATGTTAAAGATGAAACATTTTATTTTTTTTATTGGCCCACAATTTCTAAAGAAAGCAGAATCATAAATAAACAAATTCTTAATTTTTTGCGAACATGAGTCGTCTTTGTGAAATCTGTGGGAATATTTTTAAATCTTTGTAAAGTCTTTGAAATTGTTGAATTTTTTTTTAATATTTGTGAAATTTTTGAATTCGCTGAAATGTTTTGAAGTATTTCAAATCTTCTTGAAATCTTATAAATATTAGTGTAAATTGTGAGAACTTTTGTGTTCGTTTAAAATCATTGAAATTTTGTTAATACTTGAAATCTTTTGCAATCCTTATTTATAAATTCTTTGAAACACTTGTGAAATGTTTGCTGCATATTTTTTATTTATGCGAAATGACTGGCGTACTGTACCCTCTTTAAAATCTTTGAAATTCTTCAAATCTTTTAAAATCTTTATGGATTCCTTTAAATATTTGTGAAATCTAACAAAAATATTTTGTGTTTGGTTGAAATCATTGAAATGTTTGAAATTTTTGTAACAACTCTATAAAAATTTGATGAAATTTTTTAAATAGTTTTGAAATTCTTTATATCCATTTGAAATCATTAAAATATTTGAAATCTTTGTAAAATCTTCTTAAAAATTTGAAATCATTGCAAATCCTTGAAATCGTCTGAAAGTTTAAAATCTTTGTGAAATGTTTGGAATGTTTTTAAAATCTTTGAAATTTTTGTGCAATTTTTTGAAATATTCTATAAAAATTTTAAAATGTTTAAAATGTTTTGAAATATGATGTAATGTACTCTTTTTGAAATATTTAAATTTGAAATTTTGATTGAGAACTTTATGAAATATTTGAAATATTTGTGAAATATTTTTCATATAAAATCATTAATATAATTGAAATCTTTTAAAATTTGGTTAAAATTATTGAAATTTTTGTGAAATGTTTTGAAATCTTTGTGAAATCTTTTGTTTTATTTTTAAATCATTGAAACCTCAAATTCATTGAAACCTTTTGAAATTGTTTAAAATCTTTGAAATCTGGTGTAATATAACCTTGTTAAAATCATTGTAAAATGTTTTTAAATGTTTGAAAATTTGGTTAAAATATTTGAAATCCTTGACATATTTTAAATATTTGTGAAATCTTTATTTAATCTTTCTTTGTGAGATCTTTTGTGTTCGTTTGAAATATTTGAAATCTTTTAAAATCTCAAATTAATTGAAAATTAAAAAAAAATTTAAAACCTTTGAACTCTAGCGTGAATCCTTTTGAAATCCTTTTAAATTCTCATAAAATGTTTGAAATCCTTGCAATCTTTTGAAATTGTTTTAAATGTTTGAAATGTGGTGCACTATACCCCTTTGAAATCTTTTAAAACTTTGGTAAAATCTTTGAAATCTTCTGAAATGTTTTTAAATATTTCTTTAATCTGAGTTTATGAAACCTTTTGTGTTCGTTTGAAATCATTGAAATCTTTTGAAATCTCAAATTTATTGCAAATTTTTGAAATTGTTTAAAATCTTTGAAATCTGGTGTAATGTATCCTTTTTGAAATTTTTGAAATCTTCTGAATTCCTTATGAACTCTTTGAAATATTTGTTAAATCTGCTATAACAAAAACCCCTTTTAAAATATTTAAAATCCTTAAAATTTTTTGAAAGATTTAAAATCACTGTGAAATCTTCTCTACGCGCCTTTGTCAAATCTTTGAATCCTGTATAAGTCTTTGAAATACGTTAACTTTTTTCATAATGTTTAAAATCCTTTTAAATATTATAAAAGCTTTGAAATCTGTAGAATTATTTTGTACCCTATTGAAATCTGGTGTATTCTCAAAAATCGAGTAGTCAATCCACCGAAAACTTTTTTAAAGGCAAAAAACAAAAATTCAAATTCAAGGTCCTCGTGAGAAATTCAAAGAAATTTCCGGGTTCTCAAGGTTAATGAAGCAATTCAAGAAAAATCCCAGGTTTACAAGGGTTTCAAGGTCGCTAGGCACCCTGTTAAAATAAGTCTAGATTTTGTTATGATCGAGTGTAAATTCTGGGGAATTTTCAATACCTTTTGCGTTTGCCTAATTTTGGTGGAGGAGTGGGCGATCTCTTCCTCTTTGGTTTCTTTGAACCAGTTGGTGGATGAGTAGGTTGAGACATTAGGTCTTCAACGGAGAGTCTGTATTTGTGAACTTTCTTTTGTCCGTTGTCGTCAACTTCGTAATCTTCTTCGTTCATCCATTCGTTATATTGGTCCAAGTCCAAGGCCCAAGTAGCGGATACTTTGTATGTCGTTCTGTAACATAAAACCAATTTTTAAATTGAATTCGTTATTCTAGAATACAAATCGCTTCAAAATATTGCACTGCAAACGGTAGACCCGAGCAGTACAGTAGTTCAATTTGAGACAAAAAAGGAGATTAAAAATGGTTGTTATTGATTATTACAATTATTGTATACCACATAGGTATCTCGTGAATATTGAACGAGAGTGCAGTTCAGCACTTCCTACCGACAAAAATACAGAAGAAAAAATCAAGAAAATTAACGATTAAAAAATAGATAAACATAATTTAAGAAAACTTACGTTTGCATTTGTTTCTAAAGTATTTTTATAAGTTTAAAGCTCTTAAATGTTCAAAGAATTTTTTAATGATAAGTTAAAAATAAATAAGAAAATTTTGAGCATAACAATCAACTCCAAATTAAGAAGACTTTATTAGGGGGACTTAACAAACGCTATTTTTTTGCATAATATTTTTGATTTCCAAAATTTTGCTTCTACAAACACAACTAACATAATTTTCTTTGATATTCGGTTTCACATATTTTATGACGTGTTTTAAAAGTATTAAAAATGAATGCAATTTCCTATTTATTATCCACTTAAATGCTAACTGAATTATTTAAAGAACACAATCACAAAATCCAACTATATTTGGTTTAAAAGTCTACTAATATTTTGTTGCCAAAATTCAACAATTTTGTTTAAAAGTCATCCTATTTGTTTTAAAATTTACTTATTTGCATATAAAATTAGGCAATTTGAATTAAAATTTAACAATTTTGTAAAAAATTTATCTTTTTTCAGGGTTAAATTTAAACCATTTTCATAGAAAATTCGATTATTGGGTTGGATATTAAATTTATTGTTAAAAATGTATCAATTCGGCTTTATTGAAAATGCAAGAATTTTGTGAAAAAATTATCTTTTTCAGGTTTAAAATTAAACTTTTTTGTAGAAAATTCGACTATTTGGTTGGAAATTAACTTTATTGTGAAAAAAGTATTATTTTTTGGTACAAATTTCATGTTTTTTGTTGTTAAAAATGCAACTGTTTGGTTGAAAAATAATCTGAGTTGGTTATATTGAAAATTGACCTTTTTCGGATGAATTCAACTGTTTTTAATTTAAAACATGAACTATTACAGATTTTATTATTGATGTATGTTTTTTTGACCAGGGAAATTAGTTAATAGTTTAAGATGATAATTTTGTTTGTCTCTTTGGTCAAAATCAATATTATTAAAATATTGATTAATTTTTAAGATTGTGAAGATTTTTAACATTGTTACAGATTTTGTTAAGAATTTATCTTTTTTGGTTAAAAATTTAACTATTTTGTTAAAAATTCTTTTTGTTTTTTGGTTTAACATTTATCTATTTAGTTAAAAATGTACCTCTCTTGTTCCGAATTCGTATTTTTGGCTTGAAAATTGAGCAATTTGGTTGAAATTATTTTTCTTTTTCGACACGAAAAATCGCTTTTGCTTCAAAATTCTTCTTATATACAACAATTTTATAAAAAAAGTCTTCCTTTTTGGTTGGAAATTCGTCTTTTTTGTTGAAAATTAACCATTTTGGTAGACAATTTCATCACTTTTTTAAAATTATTTTCATTTTGAAAATTCACATGTTCTTCTTGAAAATTCAACTGTTTTCCATTAAATTTGGTCTTTTTAATTTGAAAACTCAATGGTATGATTGAAAAATAAATTTTTATGTTAAAAAGTCGTCTTTCTGGATACATGAAACTGTTTTCTATTTTTAATTAGATTTATTGTTTAAATATAAACTATTACATTTTTCGTTGAGGATTCATCTTTTTTGGTTGAAAATTAAACTATTTGGTTAAAAGTTTAATTATTTTGGCAAAAATGATTATTTTTGGGCTGAGGACGCATAATTTTAGTTGAAACTTAATTGCTTTAGTTGTGTGTATGCAATATTGTTACTTGAAATATTAGGAATTTGAAGCATTTTGATTTAAATTTAATATTACTACCTACATTAATTTTATATCAAAGAATCAAGTTCTCTATTTTCAATCGGAAGTCAAGCTTTTCCTTTTTATAAATGTAAAAAATAAGCAATTTCATTTCTTATTGATCAAATTTTTGGTGAACATAAGCCGTCTTTGATATCCTTGAAATGTTTGTGAAATCTTGAAATTTCTGTAAAATCTTTTGGAATTTTTATGAAATCTTGTTTGTTCGCTTAAAATCATTGAAATTTTTTTAAATCTTTTAAAACTTATTAAAACCTTCTGAAATAGTTTAAAATCGTTTAAATGTTTGTGAAGTCTTTTGAAAGCTTTAAAATCTTTGGAAATGATCGAAATCTTTGTGAAATCTGGTGTACTGATGCCAAAATGGTGAACATCTAGTGTACACAATCTGGTGTACGGCTTTTTCAAATCTTTGAAATCCTTATCATCTTTATAAAACGGTCGAAATATTTTGAAATATTTTTGAACATTTTTCAAATGTTTGTTTGTGAAATATTTATTTGTGAAATTTTTTTTTATTCATTGAATTATTTTAAAAAATTTCAAATCTTCTAAAATGTTTTGAAATCTTTTGAATTGTTTCAAATCTTTGAAATCCTTTAAATCTTCTGAAAGTTTTAAAAGCTTTGTGAAATTGTTCTGAAATATTTGAATTTGACGCATATTCGAAACTAATAATTTTTATAATTTGTCAGTTGAATATCATAAAAAATTTATACTTTAACATTCTATATTAGCCATGACGAAATAACAAAAATTGTGTAATTATTTACAATATTAAAAAGAAATGCCTAGCAATCTCTTTATTCTCTAATTTGTAAAAGATAAATTATTGGGAACGTTGGTCTACCATTTCGCCACCTGATACCGAAAACTGGAACTAGAAAGAGTAGGTACAATTTTAAAGTTGTACATTAATTTTTGCATAAAAATGTTTTTACGATGGTTTTCTGAAGTATAAAACAATGATCGAATACTAAAAACAAAACTTCATAAAAAACAAATAGTTTTAGATAGAATTTCCATCTTATGCAGTAAAAACACATTTTTGTCAAATAGGTTTAAAAAAAATTATTTCTCTATTTCATATAAGTTTCAAGGAATTTAAGTTTAAATAAACACTATGTAATTTATATAGCGACAAATTTTATCCAGATTATGCGAAGAATACGAATAATAGACATTTTAGGGCGGCTGTTTTAATTCAAGAAAAAAATTTCCGGTTCGCAAAAAACTTCATGGTCAATGTAATCTAAAAAATCGAGCTCTAAAGCTAACCATTTTTCCATTTGAATTCATCAAAACTGAGCTGCAAATGAAAGCACTCAAAGTGGAACTTTTGAATTTCAAACTTTTAAAATTGAAGTTTAAAAGTTTTTTAATTCAATAATTTTATATTCAAATCTGATTCAAATGCTCAATAACACGGCCACACAAAAAAAAATAAGTGTGCAGATCTGGTAACAAGACACACGTACTCCTATGGATTTTGGGGCGCTAAATTCAAATTCGGTATCAAAAATCACCCATTACGTAATGGTTGAGCCATAACCTCAAAAAATGACGAAAAATCATGCGCTGAGGCAAATAAATTTAAAAATAATGCCAGTGATGCAAATTTTCACTTCAAAAACATGTCGACAACTGTGAAGGATCAACCCTTGCCTGATATCAACTTATTTAACATAACTTTACCCAACAGAACCTGACCTCACCTAACCTGAATTAACAAAAATTTATTGAACTACACGTAAAGCTCTGGAAGCATATTTTCCCCGTAGCAAATGTGTGGTACATCGAATTGGGTCAACTCGAGCCTAACCTAGAAATAAATCTAACCTAGCCTAACCTAACCTCACGAAACACAATTAAACTGATGTGTTGACCCGTTGTGTTTTCGGTACCGTTTCATTCAGCTTCGGCTTAATCTACAAAAAAGGTCAAACCTATCTTAACCTAAAAAAACCTGACCTAAGCTAACCTAACTTAACGTAACACAATTAAACTCATTTTGTTGTCCCGTTGTGTTTGCGGTACCGTTTCATTCAGCTTCGGCTTAATCTATACAGAGGTTTAACCTATCCTAACCTAACAAAACCTGATCTAACCTAACTTGCCGAATGAAATTCAACCACATGTGTAGCTATGTAAGCGTACGGTTCTCAGTCTTAAATGTGTGCTATATTTAATAGGTTAACTCGATCTTAACCTAGAAATGAATCTAACTTAACAGAACCTAACGAAATTTTATTAACGTAAACACAACTTAAATTGTTCCCGTTGTAACACAATAAAATTCATTGTACTACAGGTGGTTAAAAATTTAGACGCACATTACTCATTTGAAGAAACTTAGAACTACAAGTAGAATTGACCCCATTTCAATTAATCTGACAATGTTTGTATCAATTAAAATGTAGAACTATAACTTAAACATGCAAATGAATAAAGAGTTTTATTCAAAAATTTTTTCTCTCTGCTTTTCTTAAACTTAAGGGATATATTTATACTATCTTTCGTGTTTACATTTTATCTTGCTTTTTATCGTAATTAAATTGATTTATAGACCTACTTCAGTCTATTTTTTGCCTGCTATAACGTGTCCTTTTTTCTTCATTTGTAGGTTAAAACCGAGTTAACCTATTAAATATAGCACACATTTAAGACTGAGAACCGTACGCTTACATAGCTACACTTGTGGTTGAATTTCATTCGGCTAGGTTAGGTTAGGTCAGGTTTTGT
>NC_046660.1:67290864-67309555 GCF_010883055.1 Belonocnema kinseyi
AGATAAAATAATTTTCAGTAAAGTTCCTACAAAAATGCTGTACCTAAACGTACTTTATTGTTCTCTAATACATTTCCCAAAGTTTCAGCTCGATATTTTATTCACAAAAAAAGTTCTTAGGTTCAAAAAAACATTCAGTCAACTGAAAAACTGTAACGGTACCGCAAACACAACGGGACAACACAATCAGTTTAATTGTGTTTCGTGAAGTTAGGTTCGGTTAGGTTAGATTTATTTCTAGGTTAGGCGCGAGTTGACCCATTCGGTGTAGCACATATTTGCTACTGGGAAAATATGCTTCTAGAGCTTTGCGTGTAGTTCAATAAATTTCTGTTAATTCAGGTTAGGCGAGGTCAGGTTCTGTTGGATAAAGTTATGTTAAATAAGTTGATATCAGGCAAGGGTTGATCCTTCACAGTTGTCGACATGTTTTTGAAGTGAAAATTTGCATCACTGGCATTATTTTGAAATTTATTTGCCTCAGTGCATGATTTTTCGTCATTTTTTGAGGTTATGGTTCAAACATGACGTGATGGGTGATTTTTGATACCGAAGTTGAATTCAGCGCCCCAAAATCCATAGGAATACGTATGTTTGTTACCAGATCCGTACACTTATTTTTTTGTGTGGCTGTGTAATTTACACGTATTAAATGGAAGCTACTAACACTTTTAAACTGAACAATTTGTAGTTAAATGCAGTTAATCAGCCAAATTAAAAATTTAATAAATTGGAGAGTTCAGAGATTCAGATTCAGTTCTAAAAATATAAATCCACGTTATCCTTTTCAATTCTCTAAAGTATAAATTGAAGAATCAATGAATGAGTTAAATTTTTTCAAAATTATATAATTTAAAGCAATTTTAAGCCAGAAACATTAAAAATTGAACTATTACATTTTTATATAAACCGAACACTTCTTAAATTGAAAGTTAAAATAATTTCTATTTTAAATGGTTAAAAATTCTTAAAATGCTTCCAAATTTCATGTTTGAAAATTGTTGTAAATCTTTCTAAATATTTTTGAATAATGACTCAAAATTATCTTTTCAAAATAAAAGTTATTAATTTTCTTAGGAAATGTTTTTTAATCTTCTGAAGCCACTTAACATTCTTAAAAATCTTTTAAATTTGTTGTATGAAATATGCCAAAATCTATATTTTATTTTAAATTAGGCCGTGGGCTATTTACACCGAAATTTTGTTACTAATAGCTAAATTTTGTCGGTACACGTAAACACTTTGTTTAAATTAATTCAAATAATTTAAAATTGAATTTGAATCTTTCCAAAGCTTCTAAATATTTCTTAAACTTCCTTGAATTTATTTATAGGATAATATGTGTTCAATTGTTATTTATACATCAAAGTTAAACAATTTAACTTACAAATAAATTTTTTTTTTAATAGAACAATTACAATCTAACGTTCAAAATATAGTTTTTAATATTTTACTATAATTACTGATCTTAAATAAACAGTCAGATATTTCTGAACATTAAGTAATTCTTATTTTTCTTAATTAAAAAATTTCAAATTGAATGGTTTAAAAATTGAATATTTTAGACTAAAATAATATGTGAAATTTAATAAAAGCTTTTAACTATGAATATATTATTTTAAGGTTATTTTAAAATTGAAAACAGTTTATAAAGTTTCAATCAGACGTTTACATTTGTTTAACTAATAAGACTTTCCAATTGAAACAGTTTACATAATTTATAACGTTAGAAACTGGAAATTGTAAAATTGCGAACTGATTTCGAATCGTCTTGTGAAATTAATTATTATTCACTTTTTAAATCCTAAAGAACAATTTTAAAAATCATTATCAATTTATATTCACAGTTGATCAGCTAAAAATTTGTTTTTAGCGAAAATCTTCGATTTCAAACGCTTCTAATTTTTAATTGATTAAGTCTCTAAAACTGCATTTTAAAATTCTTTAAAATATAATGTACGCTGGACAATTAAAATCGAAACTTTTTAATTTGTTAAAGTGGACGATTTTGGAAATGCGCATTTTAAATTCAATGATATCACAATAAACATTTTTATGCGGAAATTAAAATGCATCTTCAAAATCGTACCTATTCTTTTCAGTTCGGATTGTATGTCACCAGGTGGCACATCGCAGTTTAACCATTCCCAATATCTTGATAAATAGAAACCTTTTTAATAGCAAGCTTTTTTCGCAATTCAATAAAATAGCTGTTTTCAAAGCAAGAACAAAATTCATTCAAGGTTCTCGTAAAAAATTCAGGATATCCAGGTTTTCAAGGTTTTAAAAGTTTTGAAGATCGCTCAACACCCTCTAATGCCATGAATTATTCTTCCAAAATGAATCTAAACCTTCGAAAAAGGAGGAAAATTGGGTAAAAAATCTAAGTTGTGCATATTTCAGGGGCTTTTCAAATTTAAAGGAAGAAAGGGCACAAACATATAATTGAAGGAGAGCAAATGCTTTACCTTGGATTCGAGTTTCCGAAATTTGCTTCTGGATAGTCCCAGGGAAGTTCAAGATTAGTCCAGGAATCGTAGCTGTCGGGGAAATAATACCAGTGAAGCAATACAGAGCGATCTCGTCGCAAGCATGGTCGAGCATATTCTTCTTCCAGGGGATCAACTGCTGGATAAATAATGTGAGTGGCATCCGCCTCATTTTCAGCGATTGTGCCCTGATGGCGTCGAACGACTTCTTTTACTTTCGTGGCTGTCGCTTTATCGACATCGGATCTTACGAATATGCTGGGTAATGCTAAGCATCTATTTTGAACTAAGGCACGTTCCATTGCCGTTAGCATATCGATCAAAAGATTCATCCGAGAGCCCGACTGCAAAAAACTGTTCTGAGTACGAGAAGATTGAGGAAGAAAATACAGGCCACGGACTCGCTTCAGAGACAAAAAATAGTCTCAAAAGTTTAAAAAATAGTGTCATAAAATATATTGAGTTTATTTTCTGAGCCAAAATTTTTAGTTTTTTAAACTATTATTTTAAAAGGATAAAAAAATTAATCTTATAGTTTATTTAAAATGTTTTTTCAGTCTATAAATGATCAAAATTCATATTTATTTATCGCAGGCTTCACAGATTGAAAATTCAATCATTGGCTTGACTTTTTTGTTTGGTTGAAAATTCATATTTTTGGTTTGCGAATTTATTTATTTCTGTGAAAATTGTACATTTTTAGGTTAAATATGCAATTGCTTAGTTTAAAATTAATAGGTTTCGGTAGAAAATTATCATTACAAATTATCTATTTAAAAAAATGTATAAACAAGAATTGATAAATTTTGATGATATTAAAAATAAAAAATCAAGTTTACAATTCTAAATCCTTCAAATTGAAGAAATTTTGAACGTAAATCATCAAAATAATAGCTTTTTAATTGTAAAATGTAATACTTGCATAATTTGTAATTGTCTTAAATTTAGATAATTTTAAAGATCAAAAGTTAAGTCAATTATTCTAAATCTACAAAATTGAAAAAATTTTGAAAGTACATCATCAAAAATACATATAACGTTAAAAATTAATAGGTTTCACTTGAAAATTAACTGATTTGTTGAGAAGTTAACATTTTGGTAGGAAATTTAACTATTTGGTGAAAAATTGATGTATTTTGTTGGAAATTCGTCTTGTTGGTAGAAAATAAAATTTTTTGTTTGTTCAAAATGCAACTGTTAAGTTAAAAAAATCTGTTTTAGTTGATGATTGGTTAAAAATTAATGTGTATTTTAGAGTAACCCTACTGTTTTTAATTTTAACTTTTAATCTTTTTTTGATGCAATATCAACTATTATATTTTTCGTTGAACATTCATATTCTCGTGTTGAATGTTAAACTGTTTTGTAGAAAATTCGTCATTTTGTCTGTCAAATTCGCATTTTTTGGCACAAAATTAATTTTTGTTACAAATGCAATTCATTGGTTAACAATTAAACGAATTTTTTTCAAAGATCACTTTTTTGGATGAAGATTCATAATTTTTGTTACAAATTCGTCTTTCTCTTCATTGAAAATTAATTTTTTTGTTGAAAAATCATATTCCCTGGTGGAAAATTCAACTGTTTTGTATAAAATTCGGCTTTTACCTTCAAAATTAGTTGTTTTTTTTTGTTTGTAAACTGTTTTCATTTTAAATAATAATTTTATTGTTGAAATATCAACTATTACATTTTTCATTGAAAATTCATCTTTTTAGGTTTAAAGTTCAACTCATTGGTTAAAAGTTGAACTACTTCGTTAAAAAGTTCATTTTTTTTTTGGTTAAAAATTAATAATTTTAGATGAAAATTCGCCTTTTTTGTCTTAGTTAAAAATTACATTTTTTATATCAAAAATTTCAACTATTTTGTTGAAAATTTAACTGATTGGTTGAAATTAACTTTTTTGTTTGAACATTTATATTCTCGGGTCTAAAACTCAACCTGTTTTCAGAAAATTCGTCTTTTTACCTTGAAAATTCAACAATTCGATACAAAGTTAAACTGTGTTGTAGAAAGTTTTTTTATGGAAAAATAACTATCTTAAATGAATAACTACTCTATTTTTCATTAAAAATTGGTCTTTTTAATTTAAAAATTGCAACTGTTTAGTTTAAAACTGTTATAAATGGAATAATATCAACTGAAAATTAATAAAATAAAATTTGCTCCACTTGAAGATTAACGTAATTAGTTGAAAATTTGTCTTTTTGGTAGAAAATGAATCTTCTGGGTTAAAAATTCTTCTATTTGGTCAAATATGTACATATTTGGTTCAAAATTAATCTATTTTGATAGAGAATTAATCTTCTGCGTTGAGAATTTGGTCGACAAATGTATTTGATTAAAAATTCGTATTTTCTAGTGGAAAATATTTATCAAATTTAAATACTTTTGAAGGAAAAGTAAAGATTTAATACAATTAATATGAAATTGTGAGAAAACAGTGTCTTTTGCGTTAATTTTTCCAAAATAGTAGCAGAGTATTGTGATCGCTGAAAAAATGTAAATTAGTGTAGTGAGTCCGAGACCCGAAAATAAATTAAGAAAGAAAGAAAGTTTACGTACCTTCCCAACTGGGAAATCGAAACGGCGCCATCCATTTTCTTGCTTAAACTTGAAAGCTGTTGCTAATATATGACATAAACCACCGCCTGGTTTAAAATCGAGAAAGCATTTGAGCTGAAAACGTATGTTGGAAAAATGTAGAATAGTTGCTGGTGTTAAGATTTAAAGAGGTCAAAGATTTTTTTTTTAACTTACAGGAATCCTGGTCATCTGTGGTTTTGAAACATTTTTGCCAAGATTGTCTTCTTGGAATTGAAGCAGTTGTATCACTAGAGTTGCCAAGCTTTTATTGGTAGGAGGATCCGTTTGTACATACTGAAATTTTTAATTAATTCGAACCCTGTCAATTTTCGCTGATTTGCTAAAAATTAAAACTATGGAATTTCATATTCACACATTTTATTATTGTTTTAGAACAAAGTTTTAAATAAAAATGAATAATATTATGTAATAAAGGTGTAGAATAACAAATTTATTAAATAAAAAATGACAAGTTTCTTATTTTGGTTGCTGCATTATCAAATTAAACTATGTCAAGGTGGCCGTTTTAAATGGAGAAAAAAATTCCCGGTCATGTCCCGGTTCGCAAACTTTTTTCACGGCCAATGCAATTTAAAAAATCAAACTATATTCTAAAATTTTTTCGATATAAAGTAATAAACAATAAACAACAAATTAAAGCATTCAAAGTGGAACCCTTCAATTTCAAACTTTTAAAATTGAAGTTTAAAAGTTTTTCAATTAAAAAATTGTGTATTCAAATGCTCAAACATTTACACGTACCAAATGGAAGTTCACTTTTCAATTAAACAATGTTAAATGATGTGCAAATAAACTGAAAATTTTAGAACTTTCATCAATTATACAGTTCAAAGATTCAGATTCAGTTCCAAAAATATAAATTTACGTTAACATTTTCAATAGTCTAAATTAAAGAATCAAACAATGAACTTTTAAAAAAATTTTAAATTATATTATTTTAAGTAATTTAAAGCTAGATACATTCAAAATTGAAAAATAATTTTTTTAACTTAACATTTCTGTAATTAGAAGTTCAATTATTTTTATTTTAAATAGTCTAGGCATCCTTCAAAAGCTTTAAAATTTTATTTCAAAATTTTGAGAAATCTAGAAATAGTTTAAAATTTTTCCAAATTCAAAATAATTTGTGAGTTTTTTTTGAACTTTTAAATATATTTCAAAATAAATTGATTTTTTTCTATAATTTTTAGAAAATCCTGCAAATTTAAAAAAGGATTTAATTTTAATTGATAAATAACAATAGAACACTTATTATTTGTAAAAATATTAGAGTAATTTTAAGAGATATTTAGAAGTTTTAAAAAGATTCGAATTAAATTTAGAACTTGAATTTAGTCGAATTCTTAGGCAAATTGAAAATGATTTTTCACTTCGAAAAATTATGGAAGATATTAGATTTTTTTTAATTTTCAGGATTTTCAAAAATTGCAGGAAAATCTTGAATAATTTTAAAATATATTTTGAAGTTCTGAAAAAAATGTTAACACACTTCGTTTAAATTACTTGAAATAATTTCAAGTTTTTAACTAATTTAGAATGTTTTCAAAACTTCTAAATACCTCTTAAAGTTACTCAAATTTTTTCTGCAAATAATAAGTGTGCAATTGTTATTTATGCGTCAAAATTTAAAAATTTCACTCATAAATTAAACACTTTTTAAATAGAACAATTAAAATTGTAACGCTAAATGTTTAAAAGTTCTTCGAAGATCTAAAGATTCAAAGCTTTCTATGTAAAACAATTCAATTTCAAATTAATATTAATATTTTATTTATTAAATTTAATATAAGAAAATAATACAAAGGAATTCCTGAAACTCTGGAATAAAAATATATTATTGATAAATCATGAAAATTTGTATTAAAAAATAAAATTATCGGAATAAATGATACATTAATTTAATCTTCAAAACTGCACTTTAATTATTTAAAAAAACTGTTAAAATCGAACTGGGGCAGATTTTTCGTCTGAAAATTCGTAAAACTCCCGGTTTCCCGGTCCGGCAGCCACCCTATTTTTTATAAAAAAATCTACGATTTTAAAAACTTCTAATATTTACTTTTTTTAACCTTTAAAACTACATTTTTAAATTCTTTAAATTAAATTATATGCTTAAAAATAAAAAATCTACCATGGAAAATGTTTAAAGTGAAAGATTTTCGAATTAAGCATTCTAAACTTGTTTAGTTTTGAATGCTTATCGTTTAAAATCATAAATTTTTGAACATCTTTGTAATAGGTCTATCATCAAGATTTGCAATTCAAGATCCTTTAATTTTTAATATGTATAATTTTTCAATTTGAAAGAGTTACAATTGAAAAATCTTCAATTTTAAAATTGTATAAATAAAATTTTGAATATAAACCAATCAAATTTCTTGAATTTGGGCGCTTTTTAAAATCAGAAGTCAAGTTTTAAATTCTAAATCCTTCAAAATAAAGGAATTTACAAAGTAAATCATCAAAATTGCAGCTTTTTAAATTATAAAACTTAAAACTTGCATAATTTTTTATCTAAATTCTTCAAGATTAAAAACTCTTGAATGCTAAAGAAGTATTATTAAATGAAAGAAATTTCTAACGTTAATCATTAAAATTATAGATTCTTTCATTGAAAATTTTCAAAATTAAAATTGTCTAATTACAAATTATTCAGTTTTCAAACATATGTATCTCAGAGGTATGTAAGTTTCAATTTGTTTTCGCTATAGTTCCATTTTGAAGGGAAAAATCGAAATCTACTATATTTTTATACACTATATTTTTTATTTGAGCAACAAAATTCAAGTTTTCATTTCTAAATTTCTAAATTGATGAAGTTTCGAATATACACCGTCAAAATTACAACTTTTAAATTTTTAAACTAAAAACTTGCGTCATTTTTAATTTTTCAAAATTAAAAACTTAAATTTTTAATATGTAGAAATAAAATTCTTACACTTGGATGATTTTTAAAATCAAATTTCAAGTTTTCAACTCTACATCTTTCAAATTGAAGAGTGTTCTGATCTAAATCATAAAAATTACAGCTTTTTAAATTGTAATACTAACGTAATTTTTTATTAAAAATTTTCAAAATGAAAGACTGTTCAAAGTTAAAGTATCAATAAAACTCTTAAATTTGTATGATTAAAATTCAAGTTTTCAATTATAAATCTTCCACATTTATGAAATTTAAAATGACAATTATCGACATTACAGAATTTGTCATGACAATTGTAGAATTTTTTATTATAAATTTTCAAAATCTAAAACATTAATTTTAAATATTTATAATTCAAAATTCTGCAATTTTAAAGAGTTACAATTAAAAATTATTGAATCTTTAAAATTAATCATTAAAGAATATTCAGTTTTTCAAATTTATATATTAAAGTATGTAATTTATTTTTTTTCTCGAATCAGTTCTATTTTGAAGATATATCAAAATTAAAAGCTCTTCAATGTTGAAAATTTATAAATGAAATTCTTACATTTGGATGATTTTTACAATAAAAATTCAAGTGTTTTCAAGTTCTGCAATTTTAAAGAGTGGCAATAAAAATTATTGAATGTTTATAATATAGCAATACTAATTATTCAGTTTTCAAGATTTATACATTAAAGGTATGTGATTTTTAATTTTTGTTGCAATAGTTTTCTTTACAATTGAAAAATCCTACATTTTAAAGATGTATAAATATAAATTCTTACATTTGGATGATTCTGACCATTCAAAGTCAATCGTAATTTTAAATCTTCCAAATCGAAGAAATTACGAATGTAAATCATAAAAATTACATAATTTTAAATTACGAAACTAAAAATTTGCTTCATTTTCTCAATCTTAAAAATGTTCAGATAAAATTCTTAAATATGGATGATTTCTAAGATTAGAAGTCAAGTTTTTAATTATAAATCTTCCAAATTGATAACATTTCACAAGTTAAATTTCAAAATAGTCGAATTTTTAATTGTAAATTAACTGGGTGGTAGAAAAAAAAACAATATACAAAAGCACGCGATAAGTGAGCAGAAACAGAGGAACTTCTGTTTGGATAAAGTAAGTAAACGAATTTCAATATTATTCTATGTAATTATAAAATTACACCGTGGTTTTAAATACAATTTAAAGAAAGGTGACACTAAATTTGGTTGCTTCATAAGGAACACAAAGAAGTTTGAGTAAAAAAACTTCTTTCTAAGATTTCCAAATGAAGGTTTTCTTCCAAGAAATCGAGCATAAACAAACTTTTTTAAGCCTTGACTCCAATTCAGACCCCCACTCCAAAATCCACTTTAGAATTTTAGAAAAAACTGAATCTGAATTATTCAAAACCCGAAACAAAAGATGATAAAACATGAAAAACATAATCAACTATCGTATCAACAAAAAATAATGATTCTGAGCAAGCGTTTATTAATAAATAATCGATTTTCGAGATGGTCAACACACACATTGACATTTGAGTGTGCTCCAAAATTATAGGTTATGCATTGTCGGATTAAAAAGAACCCTGAGAAATTTACTCTTTAGTCATAAAAAGCACATTTAACAGTGGATCAATATGATCTTTATTCGAAAATACTCAAAGATATTCCACGATCGTCCTGAAATGCATTTCAAAGGGATTTCAGAAAATACGTCTGATAGACGCCGGGTTATGGACTCACCTTCTTGCAGGTTTTCAGGAGCCACTGTTTGACTCCATCCAACTGTGTGAGGATCTCTGGAGATTCAAAAAACTTGATATTTGGACCTCCGTCCTTCTTTGGACCCAACGAGATCATCTCGAGAAGGATATTGTCTCAAAATCCGTTAAAACTCCAAAGAAACAACGCCGTGAAAACCACAAACATTACACCACCGCACACACGCTTAAACCAAATCCGCCCGCCAATCAGCGTTGCATCAAGACCTTTTTTCAACTTGCGATCCCACTGGGAAAAAGATGGATTCCCACGTCACGCCCATTCAATTTCAAGGACTTTTATAACGAAATTTTTAAGAAAAAATCTTAACAAAACTGGTAAAATCTATTATTTTTCAGGCATCTTCCTAGAAAATATATTTTTGCTGGTATCGCTACCCAAAAGAAGAAAAGAATTTTTATGAAAACTCTAGCCAAAGAGCGGGAAAATTCAAAATTATTTAATGATGAAATGATTTTGAAGGGTTTGAAGTTTATTTTCAAAAAATAAGACATCGAAAGATTTTGTTAATTCATAATCAGGGTGGCTGCAAAACTTAATTTTCAAAATTCGCTGACAAGTAATATTATTCAAAGAACATGATTTAAATTTTTCACCATTCGTCATAAAGAATTATATTTTTATAAACGGAATAAAACAATTACAAGTTAAAATTTAAACATTTGAAATTTATTTATTTTCCAATCAAATGGTCGAATTTTCAATGAAAAATATTAAACTTTAAAATAAAGTAAAAAGTTTAATTTTCAAATAAAAAAACGAGTTTTGTACAAAATAGTTCAATTCTACACCAAATATTTGAATTATAAATAAAGTAATTAAATTTGCAACCAAATAATAGCTGTATTTTCAACCTAAAAGAATGAATGTTCAATGAAAAAGTCGAATTTTCTATCAAAAAGATTAATTTTCTACAAAGAGAAAATTAATTGTTAATATAATGCATGAATGTTTAAACAAATAGTTGAATATTCATAAAAAATATTTTCAATAAAAAATTATAAAGTTAAATTTTCAACCAAATATTTGAATTTTTTAATAAAATAATTAAGTTGATCAAAGAATCAAAGTTGAATTTTGGAAACACTTGAATTTTCTATCTACAAAGAAGAATTCTTAGCCAAAGAAGACCAATTTTCCCCCAAGAATTGAATAGTTAAATTTACAGTAAAAAATTTAAAAGTTAAGTTTTCAGTAAAAAAATGCATTTTTAACAAAATTGTAAAATTCTTAACTAAAGAGTTGAATTTTTAATAAAATAATTAAATTTGCAATAAAATATAAATGTTGAACTTTTAAACACTTTAATTTTTAATCTACCAAGAAGGATTCTCAACTAAATAGTCGAATTTCCAACCAAGATGATTAGTTTTATAGAAAAAAATGAATACTTAACAAAATACTTGAGTTTTTATCATAATACGTGAATTTTCAAACAATTAGTGGAATTTTCAACTTAGGAAGATCAATTTTCAACCAAAAATGGAAACGTTCAATTTTCAGTAAAATATATTAATTTTCACAAAAATACGCTATTTAAAGAAAATAGTAAATCTTTAAACCAAAGAGATCAGTTTTCTACAAAACAGTTGAACTTTACACCCGAAAATATTAATTTTCTGCCAAAAAGAAAACTTAAAAAAGGGTATAGTTTAATTTTCACCCAAAGTAATGAATTTTCAACTGAAATGATAAATGTTCAGAAAAAAAATTTTTAACAAAGTAAGTAAACTTTTAATCAAGATGTTGAATTTTCCAACTAGAAAACGAATTTTCAGAAACTGAAGATTATTCGTCCATGAAAGAAAATGTTCGTTATTCAAATTGTTGATTTTTTAACCTAATTTGAGATGAATCTTCAATGTAATGTTATGTAGATATATTAGTCAAAATATTTTTATTTAAAATAAGAAACACTTGAATTAAAACAGAAAGACGAAATTTTAAATGTTTTAATTTTAATTTGATTTTAATCTACTTTAAATTTCTTGAATTTAAAAACAGTTTACTCTTTAATCAAAAAAGAAAATAATTGTAGGAAAAAGAGAAAGTTTCAACAAACAAGACGAATTTTCTACATAAAAGTTGAATGTTCAACACACAAATATTAATTTTTTACAAACAAGATACATTTTTATCAAAAAGGTTTAATTTACAACCAAAGAGTTGAATTTTCAATTAAAATTAACGGAAAATGTATAGTATATACATATTCCAACAAAAAAGATTTTTATTTTGAACAAAAACAGTTGAATTTAAAAAAACAACGAATTTTCAAAAAAAAAGTTGAACCCTCAACTAAAGAAGATTAATTTTTAACCAATAAGAAAAAAGATGAAATTTCTGCAAATAAAAAAGATTTTTTAAATTGAACAGGCGAATTCGAAAAAAACGTTGAATTTTTAAACAAAAAATGTTGCAGGGGAATTTTCAATACAAAAAAGAATAAATTTTCAACCAAAAGGATGACTAATAAACAAAATGTTTGAATTTTCAAACAAATTATAAAATTATTAATTAAAATTATAATCGCCAGGTAATGGGAACGCAGAAAAAAATAGTAGAAATAGAAATAAATGCCAAATAAAATACTAACAATAATAATATATGAAGGGTGGCCGCAAAATTTGCAAAATAGACTAATTTTTCCCTGATCGTTATCTTAATGTCTTATTATTTTTAACATAGAATATTTTATATATACGGAATAAAACATTTTAAAAATAAAATTGAGAATTTTTAACGTTAAAAATATTTTTACTTTTCAATTACAACTCCGATTGACGTCGTTTCTTGGATCGAAATTTTCTTATTCTCCAAATTAATTTTCCAGCTAAAATAATAAAAAAAAATTATTTAATTTGCACAAAAATATTGATTAAGTTTTTTCTCTCATATTTTTTCTGTAAAATTAACTTCGAACAGAAATTGCAGACACGAAGTCAATCGGGAGTTATAATTGGTTAGAAAAAGTATTTTGAATTTTGAAATTTAGCCTCGTGAATAGGCAGCCTGACTTTTCTCGGATTTCCATGTTTTCCATGACCATCAGGTTGAAAATTAAATTTAATCAAATTTAACTTAAATGAAATCTAAACAAATTTAATTAAATTTTTTAAATATAAGTGTCCCTATTAAAATTCTTCATAAAAGAACAAAATAAATATTCAAAAATCCCGCCGTAAGTTGCGGAAGATGTGACAAGATGGGCGGCGGAAGTAGACGTCATCAGTGCCACTGCCAACAAAACGAGCTCGTTACGAGCTGTGATTTTCAACGGGGAAAAGTAACTTTTCTCCGATCCTTCCAATCTTCATACGGTTTTCCACGCTAGGTACGTCACTCAGTGCAGCGGAATTGTTAATTACAGTTACGCGGAGTGCAGAATTTCTCGTGATTTTCTTAAAAAAGTTTCCCTTGTGCGTGATAAGACATATTGTTATTTTTGGAGCACCTGATTTGTCTGATGCTTTGATAAGTTTTAAGCCATCTCCTTATAATTTATCTCGGAAAGTTTATAATTAGTAGTTTATCATTCATAATAAGATTGTTCTGTCAGAGCGATTTCGTTCAAGTGCAACGCACTTTGACGTACGACCTCACATGTGTACCTTGTTCCGTGTTCAAGGCTGCCATATATAACCGAATTAGATTTTTCATTGTCAGTTGGAATCACGTAGAAGAGTGTTGATTATATATGCCACGACTTCACACCTTTCCTTTATTTGCAGAGTCACCCAAAAGGTATCAGACAGACAACTCGAGAAACAAAAATTAATAAATATGTTTATTTGGGACTGGTTCACCGGAGTCTTGGGTTATCTAGGTAAGTTTTACGCTAGAATTTCCATTTTTTACAGTATTAAACATTTATAGACTAGTTTTTACGACGTCAAGATCAAAGTTCAATTCTAGTCGAAAAGATTTCATCTTAACTTAATTTGTGAAAGGTTTCTTCGTTGAAAGACTGTATTTAATTTCTCGTGGCTTTTGTATTTTATCAAACAGATGTTTGTAATTAGGACCCATAGTGATAGTTATAGTCGAATTTTTCTATTAATGATAAGTTGAAACTTTTGAAGACTTCACACTCTTTCCCTTTTTTAAAAAATTCCTCTTTTTTCTCTGTTTTCAAAAAACTTCCCCTTTTTCTCTTTTTTTTTGCTCAAATGCGAACTGAATGAATACACCCGAATAAGAAAATCCAACTATTCTATTAAAGGTAATTACTTGAAATTTGAAAGTGCACTGTTGTAGTTTTGGTTCAGGATTGATGTATTTTGGTTAGAAATTTTATTATTTTGTTGAAAATTCAAGTATGTTGTCAACGTCATATTTTTTGGATAGACAATTCAAATGAACGAAATATTTTTCCTCATTTCTATTTTAGTCATAAATATTGTTCCAAATGCAACTTGAAATATGCATTACAATTCTGTTTCAATAATAAATTATTTCCAATATAAATAAACAAATATTTGAGCACTTTTCTGGTTTACAAAGTCATCAGTAAACAATTTCGTTCATTTGAACTTTCAGAACTTCAAGCACATTGTATTATATTTTTTGCTCATGATTAATCTTTTCGGTTGAAAATTTAATTATTTTTTTGAAAATTTAACTGTTTTATAGCACGTAAGCCTTTTTGTATAGAAAATTTCTACTTTTTCTGGAAATATTGCTCCTTTTTTATTGAAAATTCATCTTTTGAAGAAAACTCATCTTCGTTGTTGGGAAATTAATTCTTTTTCATTGAAAAGTATGCTATTATATTTTTGGTTCAGAATTCATCTCTTTTGTTTGAAGACCTAATTATTTTGTTGAATTTTTGCTGGCAGCGTCACATGTTCTGGTTGAAAGTTAACTCTTTTTATCTAAAAAACCTACTAATATATTTTTAGTACGAAATTGAATTGAAAATTTAATTATTTTGTAGACCATACAACTATTCTGTACAAAAGTAATTTTTTTTCTCGAAAATTCAACTGTTTTGTTGAACATTCGTCTTTTTGGTTAGATAATTCGTCATTTTCGATTAAAAATTTCCTTTTTTGGTACAATTCATGTTTCGTTTGAGAGTTCATTCTTTTTAATTGGAAAGTCTACTATTATATTTCTCATTCCGAATTGATAAAATTCAATTACTTTGTTGAAATTCGGACTAGTGCACAAAAAAATGCATAATTTTTTTTTGGTTGGAGAATTTTCTCTTTGGTAGAAAATTGAGCTATTTTGTGGAAAGCTCAGTTTAAAAAAAATGAAAATGAATTTTTTTTCTTAAAAAATCAACTTTTTTGTAAAAAAAAATGTTTATTCGGCTTGAAAATTCCAGTTTTAGTAAAAATTTTGTTTCTTTTTTTGACTGGAAAATGTTTCTTAGTTACAAATTCATCTATTTAGGTAGAAATGTTTTCTATTTTGGTTTAAAATGCAACTGATTATTGAAAATTACTGTTTTGGTTTATGATTAAACTATTTTGTTAAAAATTTGCCTTTTTCGGTTGAATTTCACTTTTTTAAAATTTTAAATTGATATCTTATTTTTGGTAGAAGTTTCAACTATTATACTTGTTAATGAGAATTTATCTCTGCTTAAAATTAAACTATTTTGTTGAAAATGATATTTTTTGACAATTGATCTTTTTAAATCGAAATTCATCTATTTATTGAAAATTCAACTATTTCGGCAGAAAAATCCTCTTGTGGTCTTGCAAATCCAACAGTTTAGTTGATCTTCCTTCACTGAAAAATCTTTCTTGGTGGAAGCTTTAAATCTTATTAAAATTCATCTTTTTTATTACAATAATCATCTTTGTAGATTGAAAATTCAACAAATTGGTTAAAAATAGCAGTTTTTTGTTAACAATTTTCTCATTTGCTTGAAAATTCAACCATTTGGTTGTAAAGGCAATTGTTGGGTTAAAAATTCAACTATTTATTTAGAAATTCCCCTTTCTTGGTTAAACATGAATTTTTTTTCTCTAAAACTCTTTCTTTTTTGTTTAAAAGTCAAAGTATTGAAAATTCGTCTTTTTTGGTTGAATCCTAAATTATTTTCAACACAGAGAATTTCCTTATTTTGTTCAAAAATCACCCTATTCCCCCTGTTTTTAAACCATTTTGAATTGTGAAGTCTGTCCTTGTTATAAAAGCATTTAGTTTTAACTTCGACAAAGCATTCTAAAATTTTAGTCTGAGTTCAATCTAGTCATGAACTTGGAATTCGAGACAACAGTAACCAATTAAGACATGGCACTAAATTATTAAAGAATATGATTTGCATAAGTCAGCTGAGATTGATTTCCCTTTACAAGCGTCAATTAGAAATCTGATAGTTTGATAAATAACTTATGAGTTAACTGACAACTTTTTACTTTTAACTGATAAACACTTGAGTTCTTCAGGTATACCGATATGCGTTTGTCGTGGAAAATTTGCCATTCTTGGCTTGCCCTATTCGGGTCGTCATTCCCTCTTAAAAGTGGCTGGAGAAGAAAATCTTCTAGATCCTGTTGAGATTTCTTTCGAAAGTAAGTGAGTTTGGAGCTTGTGCATGAAGTTTTCTTTACATTGCAGGATTATGGAAGAAAAGTGGGAAGCTCCTGTTTCTGGGTCTGGATAATGCCGGAAAAACAACGCTGTTACATATGCTCAAAGATGACCGACTAGCTCAACATGTACCTACGTTGCACCCAAGTAACTAACTTATATTAACAACATTTTTTTAAAAGCGGAATTAAATAACAATTTGTAGTTTAGATTGAACACCCAAAAAAATTCAAATATCAGTTGATAAAACTCCCGAAGGCTGGGAAGAAATTAGTTTACATTAACAGAAAATGTTTCATTTGTGGTATTGAAATGACCAAATCTTAATATCTTAATGTTGATGTTAATAATCTTTTCCTTATTGTGTAAACTTTCTTTAATAATTATTCGTTAATCCAATTGGACTATTAAGTTATTGAATGTGACCACTAAACCGGAAATCTGGGAACTGACCTGGAATTTTTTGGGACTGGAAAATGACAGTGAATTAATTTTTTTACCGGGAAGTTTGCAAAATTTTAGAAGAAAAATCTTCAGATTTTTTAAAATGTCAAGTTCAATTGGTAAATTATTCAATTATAAAATCATTCAAGTTACGATGCGTAATTCTAGAATTTATTACTTTAAAAATGGTATATTTAAGGCATTCATTTTTAAGCGTACGTTTTCGATTTAACAAATTTTAAAATGCAGTTTTTTAGACCTAAACAATTAAAAATGTTTGAATGCTTTAGTTCACGATCAAAACAGTTTTAAGTTCATCAATTGTATATATGAATAAAAATAGTTATTTTTAAAACTGAGCTGTAGTTCGTGTGTTCAAAAATCAAGAATAATTGATTGTACGAAACTATCTTGAATTTGTTAAAAATTAAACAATTAAAATATTTTATCTTTAAAAAGTGAAATGTTACAATTTGAAAGCCTTAGTTATTCAACAAATGTAAAAGTCCGATTAAAACTTTACAAACAATTTTCAATTTTTATAAATTTGAAGTTAATAGATTCATAATTAAACGCTCTTAATTAATCAAAGAATTAATGAAAAAAGAACAGTTTTTCAATCTGAATTGGTTAATAATATTTAGAAAAGATTTAGAAATTACAATAATTCAGCTCAAAAGGATTTATGTATAAACAAACATTTTAATGTCACAAATCTAATTTAAAAAGAAAGGGAAAAAAACGTTGGTATTTTGTGTCTTTCCTAATTGGAAGATGAACTATTTTGTTTTTTACATTATTATTGAGTTAAAGACGGGCAAATTTGTAATGCAAAACATTTATATTGAGTTTAATGCGAGGACATTTTAGATTTTAACTTTTTGGGACAGGAGGAAAGTTTGGTTTTCAATATTTTATGATTTGGATGGATACTATTTTTTATTTTTAACATGGGAACAGTTCCTTTTTTGTTTCTATTATTTTTATTGAGCTTGGCGAGATTAAATTTTGGTGCATGATTTTTTATTATTTTCATTAGATATAATAGAAAAAATAAAAAATATTCTCAAATTATTAATTTATTAAAAATTGATTTATAATTTCAATTAATATTTTTAAAAATAAAATAATGATTGGAATGAATAATATTATATAAATTTAATTTAATTTCTAAATTAATAATTGATTGTAAAGTTAGGACACTTTTTTTGTTAATTTTTTCTGAATTTGAAGAGTTTTTTTTTAACAAAATTTTATGGAGTTAGAAATAAATAAATGTTGGTTACTTTTTCTGAATTGGAAGAGAGAATTTGTTTAATTTTATGGTGTCGGACAAAAGGAAATTTTGGTAATTTTTTTGTTAATGGGAAGAGGTCACTTTTTTGTTTTTAGTATTTATTTTGAGTTGAAAGGGGGAAATTACGATTAGAAATTTTTTTCTGAATCGAAAGAGGCACATTTATCTTATTTTAAGATTCTTATCAAGTTGGAAGGCAAGAAATTTTTGTTTTAATTTTTTCCGAATTGCAAGATTTTTTTTCTTCTAAAGATTTTTTTTGAGTTGAGAGGGAAGAAAATTTGGTTCTCTTCTTTATTCATAATGTGTCCCCTAAGGTTTTACATGACTTCCATTCCTTACAATCTTTCCGTTTACATCTATATATTTTTTACAATCTTATCCTTTCTATATATACAATTATTTACAACTATTTACATAAAGTCTTATATCTAGTTCCTGCGATAGCGCAATTTAGGACTTATTAGTAAGCGAGTGAGCGAGCGAGCGAAAGCGAGAGTGCAAGCGAGAGAGAGAGAGTATGAGAACGCAAACGCATCTTAGTCTACTTATATTTTACTTTACCATTACTTACAATTTTCACGCTTCTAATCTAAGCGACTTCCGTTTC
>NC_046660.1:67309655-67314874 GCF_010883055.1 Belonocnema kinseyi
TGAAAGAGGGAGTTCTTCTTAATATTTTGACACCAAAATCATGTCGATACACCTTACCGACTGCGAGTAAAGCCACCCACGCTTTAACTTGACAGACTGTACGTAAAAAATCAGATTTTTCTCTCTCTGATTTTCCATTAATTAATAATAAGATACAGTTCAAAAAAGGCAATGTTTTGATAAACGAACAAACTTTACAATTGAAAGTCCCCAGTGCCCCTGTTCAAAGTCAGAACTGAAATAATTATTTTAAAATTTCCTTTCTCAAATTCATAATTACAGTTTTTATAGTTTTATTTTAAAATTGAAATATATATATATATTTACAATTTAAGATAAATACTAATTTTCGAGTTTGAGTTCGTTTCGTGTTCGGAGAAACTAAGAAATAAAATTTAAAAACGCATTTAATATTCTTTTCAGTAGAATGAAATGAAAAATCCTAGTCAACGAATGAAATTCCCGGTTTTTCCCTGATGAAAAAAATTCCCAGACAGATAGACACCCTATAAATTTATAAAAAAAGGTTTTCCACAAGGATCACAGCACAAAAGGATAACAAATTTTTTCATGCATAATTGGAGAGATTAAACATTTATTTTTCCATCTAGAAAAGAAGAAATTATCTTAGTATAAGTAATTTTATATTTTTAAATAATGTTAAATGATTTTTTAATGGTATCTGTTATTACATTTTTTTATTGAATATTCTAAGATAAATCGAAATCCATTCATCCATTTACAAAAAGTTATAAAAAAGAAAATTGTGGAATAAACCATTTTTATGCGCTAAAATCGTTTTGATTTGAATCTTAAATGCATCTGTTTAAAATTGGTTAAATAAGCATATGTAAATGTTATTTTATTGGTAACATTTAAAAAATATAATTTGAGATTCCTCAACACTCATATATAAATCTAAAATTCAACTGGAACGTTTTTAAATGCCGAACTTTAAATTGTTCAAGAATATTCCATATTTAATTCTTTATAAAATTACTAAATAATTTGTAACTGTTCCAATTTTGTATTGGATACCAACTTTATTTTTTATTTTAAATGTATTTATTCAGAGTGCCTACTCAAATACTTAAAAACAATTTCAGGTTTTTTCCAGGTATTTCGATTATTTCCCCCATATAATTTTTTACAATATGGAATCATTTCAATATGTCGCATCATTCAAAATAATGAATTCGGAATATTGATCAGTTTTGATAGTTTATTATAAATAATATTTTTTTTCAATTTCTAAGGATTCAATTAATATGTTTAATTTAGAAAGCTTTGAAAACTTACAATACAAGATATTCTTAAATATATTTGCATCATCGTTTTATTAAATAATTAAATAATACTAAAAACATCATTAATTTCTTGAATTTATCTCTAAAGTACTAAATAGTTGCGTTTCCAGTAAATAAGATCAATTTTCAACCAAATTGTTGAATTTTTAATTAAAAAAGATCAGTTTTCAACAAAAAATGGAATAGTTAAATTTTAAGTTAAAATCATCAGTTTGTCGCAAAAAGCAAACAAATTTACAACCAAAACCTTAATTTTTAACAAATGAGTTTAACTTTCAACAAAATAGTTTCATTTTCAACCAACAAGATCAATTTCAACTGAAATACTTGAATTTTCAACGAAAAAGATTAATTTTCTACCAAAAAGGAACATTTTTCAACAAAATACATGAATGTTTAAATGGAATATTTAAATTTCCAATGTAAAAGATGAATTTTCAACCAGAAATGAAATATGTATTTTCATTTTAAACAAAAATTAATTTTCAACCAAATTGATGAATTTTTAACTAAAATGGTGAAATCCAACTGGAATGGTTGGATTTTAAACCAAAGAGATGGATTTTTAACTAAAACGATGAATCTTTAAATGGAATAGTTGATTGTTTAACCAAACAGATAGATTATCAACCAACAAGATTAATTTCTATGAAAAAAGAGGAATTTCCATCCAAATACTTAAATCTTCAACTAATAAAAGGTAATTTATCCACCAAAAATTGAATAATGAAATCTTCAGTTAAAAAAACTAATGCTCAACCAAAGATATGAATTTTCAACTACAATGATGAATCCTCAACTGGATTAGTTTAATTTTAAATTAAAAATATGAATTTTTAACCAAAAAAAATTATTTATACCAAAGAATACGAATTTCAAACTGAAATTTTTAATTAATTCGAAGCCTGTCAATTTTCACTGATAAGCTAAAAATTAAAACTATGGAATTTCATGTTCACACATTTTATTATTGTTTTAGAACAAAGTTTTAAATAAAAATGAATAATATTATGTAATAAAGGTGTAGAATAACAAATTTATTAAAGAAAAAATGACAAGTTCCTTATTTTGATTGCTGGATTATCAAATTAAACTATATCAGGGTGGTCGTTTTAATAGAAGAAAAAAATTCCCGGTCAATTCCCGATTCGCAAAAATTTTTCAACTTAACATTTCTTTAATTAGAAGTTAAATTATTTTAATTTTAAATAGTCTATGCATCCTTCAAAAGCTTTAAAATTTTATTTCAAAATCGTGAGAAGTCTAGAAGGGGTTTAAAACTTTTCCAAATTCAAAATATTATTTTTTTTTTGTTTAGAAAATCCTGCAAAATAAAAATAATTGAATTTGAATTTATAAATAACAATAGAACACTTATTATTTGTAAAAATATTAGAGTAATTTTAAGAGATATTAAGAAGTTTTAAAAAGATTCGAATTAAATTTATAACTTGAAGTAATTTCAAATACTTACAGCTGAATTAAAAATAAAATGTAGATTTTTGCAGTTTTCAAACAAAAATTGAAAATTTTTTTAAGTATTGTGAAAGACTTCAAACGAATAAAAAATTTTCTTAAGATTCTTAGGAAAATTGAAAAAATACGTATTCTTTTTCTACATTAAGAAATTTCAAATTAAATGGGATGAAAATTAAATAATTTAGACTCGTAATATTTTAAATTTAATAAAAACCTTTAATTATAACTATATTATTATGGATTTATTTTTAAGTTGAAAATAGTAAAACGCACGTTTACATTTTTTAATGGCTAATGAAATTAATAGAAATAATATATTAATAAATTTATTTATTAAATTTGATATAAAAAATAATATAAAGAAAGACCTGAAACTCTGAATTAAAAATATAATATTGGTAAATCCTGAAATTTTGATTTAAAAATAAAATTATCGGAGTAAATGATAAATTAATTTAAATTATTATCAAGACTTTTGGATGAAAACAGTTACAGTCTGGAAATTCTCAAATTTTGAACGGATCTAGCATTGTTTGGTCAAATCCATTATTGTTCAGATTTATATACAGAGTAAAGATCCATTTTCAAAATAATTTACTTATTTATATTTACAGTTGACAAAATGAAACTGTTATTTATCAACACATTTAAACTTCAAATGTTTTAAATTTTTAATTGTTTAAATCTTCAAAACTTTATTTTTTTAAACTTTTAAAACTACATTCTTAAATTCTTTAAATTAAAATATATGCTTAACAATTAAAATGGAAAATTTTTAAATTGAAAGATTTTAGAATTAACCATTTCAAACTAAATGATATAATAAATTATAAAAATCACAATTTGAAAAATTATTTTAAAAATGGCTGAAATCAAAGTTGGACAAAATTTTTATTCTAAAAATTTGGTAAAATTCCCGGTCAAAAAATAAATTCACTGTCATTTCCCGGTTTTCCGGTCCAGCGGCTACCCTCTTTCGCCACAAGCGATGGCATATTCTAGTGTTTTTTTTTTTGTAATCATATCAGAAAAGCTCTCGCATAATTCAAGTATTCGTACATTCAAAGAAAAAATAGGAATTTCTTTAAGAACAGGGGAATTTGAAAAAAGATGAAAGGCTGTGATCCCTATTTCGATTCAAGGAACGATCATAGTAATATAAAAATTACCTTTCCAGTCGTCTGTCCGTAGAGATTAAAGAAAGTTCTAAGTTCGTCTTCGGACGCTGCACCAGGTTTGTCGATCTTGTTACCTAGGACAAGTACTGGGCAAGCACTAAGCTGTTCATCAGACAATAGTGCATCTAGTTCAGCCCTAGATTCTGGCAATCTGGATCTATCGCTTGCGTCAACCAGAAACACGATCGCGTCCACGGCTGGAAAATAATCTTTCCAAACTCTACGAGCTGAAAAAACACAATATTTAATTAATTAGCGATTTGAAAACTTCGTAAATTCCTTTTTTGAAAAAAAAACACAGCTCAGCATTTTTCTTATAACAGTTTTTACCTTGGGTGTGACCTCCGAGGTCGAAGGTTGTGAACCTCATGTTGCCGATGGACAGTTCTTCTGAGGCTAAAACACACAAATTTTTATGTTCTCTAAAGATAAATTGTTTAAAATTCGTAATTTATGGCAGAGAAAAATGTACATATGCAAGGTATAATGTGCTACATTTTGCAAGTAATATGAATATGCTCTTTGTTGAACGAAAGCAAAAACGTCATATCGAAAGGAAACGTGTGAATTTTAAATTTTCTTACTAATGAAATCACATCCTTTCATTTGAAGTGAACAAAACTGAACTGCAAATTTAAGCATTCAAAGTGAAACTCTTTTCACTTTTTTTTTTGAAGTTTCAAATTTGTTTAATTCTAACGTTTCAACTTCATGAGACTTAAAATAAAAAAACTTCATTCCAATGAAAATTGAAAATCGGAATATCCCCTCTTCAATTAAGTAATAATGCTAAAAGGAAAAAATGTCCTCTTCCAATTCAAAAAAAAAAAAATATCAAAATTTCGTTCTTTCCAACTACACAAAAAACTTTAAAAATAAAAAAAAATATCTCTTCAAATTTACAAAAAAGTAATTTCCAAAATTTCATTACTTCCAATTAAATAGAAATGATGAGAAAAGGAAGGGCATCTTCGAGTTGCTGAGTTTTTCTGATATTGTGGTGAAATTTGAGGTGAGTGGATTGTGGAAGTGTGTGGAAGGGTGTGGAGGTGAGAGATCTAATTGTGGGATTGTGAGATTGTAAAGGGGAGGTAGATATTTTGGAGGATTGAGAAAGATTTGTGTGGAACTTTGTTTGGAGATTTGTGACTGAGTGGGAAGACTGTGTTGACGGATTGGTAGTAGCAGGGTTGGGTAGCGACAAAGAAAGGCGTGACAGGTAACAGACAGCAGCGATAGAGGCAGGGAAGATAGA
>NC_046660.1:67314974-67332073 GCF_010883055.1 Belonocnema kinseyi
AGAGGGAGCTCTTCTTAATATTTTGACACCAAAATCATGTTGATACACCTTACCGACTGCGAGTAAAGCCACCCACGCTTTAACTTGACAGACTGTATGATATCAAAATTAATTGGACTTCTATGATATATCGTAAGTTCTTCGAATTTTACTTATATGAGTTAAAATTTGCTCTCTGGAATAGTTTGAAAGCTATCAGAATTATATATAAAATGAGCCAAGGTGAAGGCATTTTATTAATTTTTAAAGAAGATTTTGTGAAAATAGTGCAAATTTCAATGTTTTCTTCAAATTCAATGACATTTAATATAATAAACATTTTGTAAGTTTGGAACAAAAAAGTTGAATAAATTTCAAGACATCTCATCTATGGGAAAATAATAATAAAAATCGGATGAAAGAATCCCAAGAACACTGAAAAATATTTATTATATTGGATTTTATTTAAATTTAAACAAAATATTTGAATTTGCGCTAATTTTGTAATATCTTCAAATTGTCAAAGAAGAATCTGAAAGATTTTAAAGAAATTTTGTTTTTATATCGCAGAACTTGTTAAAAGTTTTAAGTTAAACTAGAATTTTTTAAAAGATACTACAAAGTTTTAGAAGTTCTGAAAATATTCAAAAAAGAATTTTCTTAAGATTCGTGGAAATTTTTAAAATAAATTTGAAGAAAAAATTGAAAAAATATCTTTAATTATTTCCTAAAATTTCGAAAAACAGTGTAAAAGATTTGAAAGCAAAATGTTTCAATTTGGCAAGATAACCATTTTTTTAATTCGCGCAAATTCAAGAGATTTTTAGAAAATTTGAAAAAAAAAAAGGAAAATGTTAAACTTCACCAAATTTTAAGGAACTTCAGGAATTTTTGAAGGTTTCGAGAGAATAAATAAAGCTTCTTCGAAATCCTGGGAAAATTTTAAGTGTTTTGTTTTGAAAAATTAAGTGTTACAGAAAATTTAAAAACATTTCAAGACGTTTCAAAAGATTTTTAAAAATGTGGAAGACCTTAGCAGAATTTTTTTAATTAACAAAATTTTAAGAGAAATTCGAGTCTGTTTAAAAGATATTTAGAAAAAGAAGTTTTGGAGTGATTAAAAATATTTTAAACCTTGGAAAGATTCTTCAAAATTTATCAAATATTTTTTTATTTCGTAAAATATTACTGTAAAAGAAACAAATTCTATTTACAATTTTCTGGATTCTTTTCCAACAAATCTGGAATCACCAAAAATCTTTTGAATTTTTTCAAGAACTTTAGGAAAATTAAATTTATATAATTTTAAAAACAAACTGATTATAGCAGTTATTTCCTTGTTTTCTAATCTCAGATATAATTAGTTATTCGAAAGTCTCATTTTGTATTAAGAATTATTTTTCACCTCGAGGCGGATCAAGTTATGAGTATTTGAATTTAAAAACTTAAAAATGCGAATTCTCCGAAATTAATCCAAATTTTTGTTAAAATTACCTCTTTCTTTCGGATTCTAATATAATTTCTCGTCTTTTTTTGGAAATCCGTTGTAAAATTTTAAAAAGACCAATATTAATAGTAAAAAATGAAAAATTACTTTTCTTGCCAAAAGTACGAAGGCACGGAAAAAGTTAAAGAAAAAAATTGTTTCTCTAAAAAAAAGTTCTAGAAAATAGACCTAATTTAACAGTTTTAACAAATTTTTGGTAGAAGAATAATGAAAAAAAGTGGAATGTTTGAAGTTAAATAGTATGAAGAAGGGCCCACAAATATATTCAAAATGCTTAGAATTTCACTAAAACCGGAGTTTGTAAAATCGTCGCCCTAGAGTTATACTATGCCATGTCCACTTTTTGAAATTTTTGAACTGTTTTTATTTTTAGGGTCGGTAAGGGTTAAACTTTGTTTTTTAATACATTTTCTTCTGAAAGTTATTTCATTAGTTGTTACAATTATTAATGAAAATAGTCACGTTAATTAAAAGTGAGAATTATATTACGCCATGTTATTTTTTGCATTGCTATAAGTGAAAAAATGTCAACTTTGTAGCGCATATTTTATATGAATAACCAAAGTTAAATTTGAAAAATAACAATGTTGAAAAATATATTTAACCTTAAAAGTAACCAAAGAAATATTATTGCAAATTCAATAAATTGCAAATAACTCATGTAATTCCAAATATGTAAAATAGAGAAATGTAAGCTTTTATAAATAGTTTTTATAAATTATAAATAGTTCATTTATAAATATTTTGTGGACATGGTGTACTATAATTCAGAGAAAAATGAATTTTTTGAATCTCATATTACGCCATGTCCAAAATCAATTGCACACATCAGCTAAAACGCATTCATAATAATATTAAAATTTGTACTAATATGTTCTTGATCATGCATTATTTTTGACCGATTAATTTATTTCGATATTTGAGAACGTTTTTGTAGAGTATATTATTGTTAAACTTTGAACCTAATTTTCTCGGTTTGACAGTTGAGGGGCATGATGGCGTACTACAACTTTCGGGCGACGAAATGTGGCAGTGTGAATGTGTTGAAAGTTGACACGTATTCTGATTGAAGTTGTTTGAATAGAGTTTATGATACTTTTTAAAAATATTTTTTTTCTCTGAAGTATTAAAAAATATACATATAAATTTGTTAAAAAATTCCATTACCTGGCCGGTAAAATGAAAAATTGACCGGAAATTAAAAATCATTGGTATGGTAGACTCTCTGATTATAAATTGAGAACGAAATAATAAATGCGGAATTTATTTGCAGGGTAAAGTAGCACGTAACGATATTCCTGGACGTCCTTTGGAACTATACATGTGTTCCGTTTTGAAGAGGCAAGGTTATGGTGAAGGCTTCCGCTGGCTGGCGCAGTACATCGACTGAACATCGTCAAATTTCAGTTAAAACACTCCATTTTTCCAGTAATTTATTACTTTCCCTCTTTCCGATCTCTAATTCCTTCGGCATAATAGCGTCAGTGCCATACTGGTGTTTTCGCTTGTATGCAAACAAAGGCAGTCACGATATATCGCATGCATCAAAAGACAAGAAAAAGAAAGCAAAAGAAAACAAAACAAGTAGGGAAAGTACAATCTTATGACCGAAATATAACCGAAGTGACGGCTCTGTGACAATTGAATTAGCCATAAATTTTCGACTTATTTGAGGATGATTTACTTATTAATTATTGGTGGAACGATGCGAGCGTATTTGATAATAACGTCGCGTGGAAACGCAATTTAGAATTCTTTTTAACACTATCCGAATACCTCGTGGAAAGGCCGGGTTTTGTCTCGTCGTTTCAGAACTAGTGTAATTAAGTGCTGCGGGGATCGGCGATGCTTGAGAAACGATACGAACGAACATTTTGATAAATAAAATACTATTAATAAAGTGATTCACGAAGAAGTAGCAATATCTCTGAAGATTCATTACTTCCTCTGCAAAGTCACGAGCACATCATCACCGTTTTGATATCCGTTTTCCAAAATGCTTTTCACTTTCTTCAGAATTCGTTTGTGCGTTCTGATTTGAGTCCCATTTAAACTAATTATACCCATTTATGTTTTGCCGAAGTTTAAACTATATTTGATAGAATGAATGATAGTGTTTTCATTGTACAAAATAGGTTTTCTGCTGCGTGATTAGGCTTCTAAAATGAAACGAGTTCGATGCACTCAGAGAATTGTAAATACCGAAGGTAATTTTTTGATTCATTTTACGCAAACGCACTCTGTAATTGCAACACGTCAATGCCTTCTGAACAGGATGAAATCAAACTTCTTTAGAATCAGTTTTATTTATTTTGTTATATGTTTTTCGTAAGGTGAGTCAGAGATTGGCGAATGAGTCAAGAATGTTTGTTATAAATTGGTTTTTAATAAAACAATGTTCAGAATTTTATCAAATTTGCATATTCATCGAGAGATAGGAAAATATAGTGATCTCGAGCTTACCCTAGAATTAATTACAACTTTGAAAGCACTAACTCCAGATCTGCCGCCAGTGGAGCGAATCGCTTATTGACGTACTCGTCTGTGACTTCACTTAAAGTTTTTGGATTCCACACTGGCTTCTGGTCTTTGTCGATCAGAAGGGCTCGAATACCTGTAAGCGACAAAAAAAAAGTTCAGAGAAACATGGTTTAAGGAAAAAAAATAAATTTATACGGGAGATTTGATAAAAATACCTTCGTAAAAGTCACTTTCCCTTTTTAGACAGGCGCACGCTAATCTGTATTCCATTTTTAAACATTCAGATAAGCTTTGATTGGCTCCTTTTTCAAGAGCTCTTCTCGTCACTTTGAGTGAGGTTGGTGACATTTTTTTCAGAACTTTGACAACGGAATCCGTCCATTCAGATTTCTCTGCTTTCAACCTTTGTGTTGCAGAAATGGAAAATGATGATGTTTTATTCCAGTGTTAGGGAAGTTACAAATTAACAGTTGGAGGGTGGCCGCTGAACCGGGAAGTGATCGGTAAAAACCGGGAAGTAACAGCGAATTTATTTTTTATCGGGACTTTTTCAAATTTCTAGAAGAGAAATCTGCCCAATTACTTGGACTGTCAGAAATTCAATTTTTAACTTTTTCTGTTATGAAATTATTCGGTTCACAGTGAGTAATTCTACAATCTTTTACTTTAAAAAATTTATTTTTTCAAATGCTTCTTGATGACTTAAACAATTAACTCTAAATATTAATTATTTAATGATTTTTAAAATTGGACTTTAGTTCGAGTATCAAAGATTTATTTTAGTTAAACAAATATAGATGCTCGACTGAACAATACCGATAAAGAAAAATTCAGAAAATTATAATTACCGAAAAAAATGAAACAACTGATTATTAATTAATTGAAACATTAATTAAATTGAAATATTTCGAAAGTGAATTTTAAAGAACGAAAAAACAACAAAAATATTAAATTAACAAAATTATTAAATTCCGGAAATGGTATAATTACCCTATATGGGAAGCCTGGAACTGTCAAGTAATTTGTTTTAAATTCGGAATTTTTTCGAAAGTATGCTTAATTTTTTTTCTTTGATATTGCAATATAAAATTAAATGACAATGATTTTTCATTTGTGTATTTAACTATTTTGTTGAAAATTCGTTTTCTTTTGTTGTTATTTGTTTGAAATAAACTTTTTTTAACTTAAAATTTCACTAAACCAGTTAAATATTTAACTATTTTTTTGAAAATTAGTTTTATTCTAGTATTTTTTGTTAGAAATTAATCTTCTTGTTTGAAAATTCATTTTTTTTAGTAGAAAATTCATGTGTTTTATTGAAAGTTCATCTTTTTTGGAAGAAATTAATCTTCTTGGTTGAAAAATCATCAGTTTGATTGAAAATTAATTCTTTCAATTGTAAATTTAACCATTTTATTTTCGGTTGACAATTGACCTTTTTTTTAAATTCAACTATTTGATTGAGATTTTTTTTAGTTGAAAGTTCAATTATTTCGTTGGAAATTTATGCATTTTGTTGAAAATTCCTGTATTTTGTTTTAAAATCTTCTTGTTTGAAAATTCATCTTTTTGATTAAAACCTTTTTGATGAAAATTAATCTTTTTGGTTTAAAATTCGTCACTTGTTAAACAATTTTGTTGTTTTTAAGTTAATGTTTAAAAATGAAGATTTAACTATTCAATTTTTGGTTGAAAAATAAATTTTTGTATTTCAAACTTTAAGTATTTGTTTGACAATTCATGTATTTAGTTGCAAAATTTAATTTTGTTGGTACAAAATTAATCTTTTTGATTGAAATTTTAAATGTGGTTAAAAAATCACCTCTCCTGTTGAAAATGCAATCCTTTTACTTGAAAAGTTAGTAACTTGAAGCAGTTAAAATTTAATATATTACCCGCATTAATTTTACCTAAATATGCACTGAATTTTCAGTGTAAGAAGGTAAAATAAAAATTTGTTTGAATTATTCTTAAAGTTCGTGGATTTTTATTATTGATTATTATTTGTCTTTTGATTGCAGTATTATTTGATTATTTAATTATTCGATGATACTAATATAGTAAAGAATATTTTGTGATACCATTTTTCAAAGCTTTCTAAATTGAACATTAATATAATCCCTAGAAATAAAAAAGAACATTTAAAATTTACGAAAAAAAGGTTTTTAAATATTTTGTATATGTTAGAATAATATTTTATTATATATGCGTGCAGTTTGAAAATGAAAAACAACTTACGAAATCTTTAGGAATTCGGAATTTAGTGTTTTAAAATAATTTGTTATTTTTGTAATTTCTGGAATTTTAAAATTCTAAATTTTTTTATTTTCATTTACTTTTATTTTTTGGAAATATTCTATTTCGTTAATTATATTTTCGGTATTTTTCAACATAAGGATTTTTCTTTTTCGGAAAAAGTATGTCATACCTAATAGATTCATAATTAAACGCCTTTATTCAATTTCAAATCCTATTTAAATATTGTTTCAGTGTAAAATATTATATTTTTAACACATTAGATTTGAAAGTTTTTAATTAGAAATTAAAAAATATATATTTAGCAATATTTGACTGTTCATTCAAAACGAGCAATTATAAAACAAATATTGAAAATTAAACCCTTTAAAACTGTAATGTTCGAAACAGCCTTGAATTGTTAGCATTTCAAAGTTCTAAATCTAAACTCTGAACGTTACACTGTTCATTATTCTTTTTTTTAACTTTTAATTTGTAAGTGAAACTCTTCAATTTTAATGCATAAATAATAGTTTAACAATTATTAATTTGAAACAACTTAAAATTTAAATTCTAATTTAAAAATTGTTAAGATTAAAACAAAATTTAAAATCGTTCAACTTTTAATGTTTCTAACTTAAAAATGCTAAGATTAATATAATTTTGAACATTTACGTATTTATTGCAGCCCACAGTGGATAATCATTAATTAAGAGCACAAGTAAAAGAAAAATAATTTTAAGTTTAACTTATGAACACGTAGATTGTCTTAACTGTTAATGAAATTAAATTATTTCATTAATATTAGTGTTTTTAATTAATTATTATCTACTATAGGTTGCATTATTCACTTTAGGAAGGTTTCCCCTACACATTATTGACTGCTTGAATTTAATGTTTCTGAATTAAAAACTTTTAAGCTTGAATGTTTAAAATATAAAATTCAACAGTTCCACTTTGAGTTCTTTAATTTCCAGTTCAGTTTTGATTATTTCAAATGAAAAATTATTCAGCTTTGAGAGTTCGAATTTATTTTTCCGACTAAAGCGGCCACCCTGAGTTCTGAAATACAAATTTAATCCATACTTTTCTATTATTTCTTCAACCGTTGTGGCTGAGAAACAGCGATTGATTTTTTCCATGTGAGGTTCTAAGCTAAATTCATGATTTAAGTCTTGTGACTGGTACTTATTTAAAATTCCATCAATATCTAAATTGTTGGACCCTAATAGGCTTTGAGTTAATTCCTCGAGTTGATTAAAAGGAACGTAGTGCGTTGCAATTCCGGCAAGTTTAACGTCAATGCCTTAAAAAATAAATATTAATTATATCAAGAAAACATTTACATGCCTCACAGAAAGGTCCCTACATCCCCTATTGGACCCTATATTCAGTTATTTCAGGGTATTTTTAAAGATTCCGGCGAATTTTTTTATAGATTTCAACCATTTAAAAGGGGTTTCAAGATTTTAGGGTATTTTTAAAACTTCTAAGGCATTTTCAAGAGTTTTTAAATTGAAATGTTACAGGAAATTAAAAAAATCCAAGGCATTATTAATTTAACTAATTTGTAGGAATTTCGAATTGAATCAAGACTTCACTTTTATAAGATTTCACGGGATTTCATAATATTTTGGTGGATTTTAAAGTATTCACGAGAATTGAGTTATTTTGTAGGATTTCAAAGGTTTCTAAATATTTGACAGAATCTTGAAAGATTCTTAGAAATTTTGTATTGATTTCAATCATTTGAAGGATTTTAAAACGATTGCAATATTTTAGGATAAAGAATTTTAGAAAATTTTGGAAGATACGGAACGATTTTACAGGATCTTATAAGGTTTTAAGATATTTTGAAGGATTTCGAGAAGTGAGATATTTTGTAGATTTTCAAAGATGTGAAGAAATTGAAATTACTTTTTTGGAATTTACTCTGAATTCCTAATTTTTTTTTAAATTCTTTTGAATATTTTTTCTTTACTTGAATTTTTCTAAATTTACTTAATTCAGTTGATTTTTTAAAAATTTGTGTAGTTTTTACTTAACTGATCCTAAGGATCAATTGACAAAATGATCAAATGATTTGAAATATTTCAGGGTATTGCAGAAGATTCTGAGGCGTTTGCAAGGGCTTTGAAAAGTTTCAAGGGATTTAAAAAGATATCAAAGGATTTGAAATATTTGAGAAAATATTCAAAGATTCCGAGATTTTTATTAATTTCAATAGTTTCAAGGGGCTTTCAAAGACTTTGAAATATTTTAGGGTATCGTAAGATTCCAAGGCATTTCGAAGAGACTTAAATAATTTCAAAGGATTTCAAAAATTTAATTCATTTCAAGAGATTTTAAAGAATTTACTCACATGAAGTGAGGAATGTCGTAAGGTTTCAAAGATTTGAAGAAATTTTCAAATCTTTCGTGCAATTCATTTTGAATTCGCTCAGAATTCATTTAAACTCTTCTAAAGTCACTCAATTTTATTCAATTCAATGGATTCTTAAAACGTTTTTGTTTAATTTATCTTCCAGTCCTTTAAACTCACCTTAAATTCGTAGGTATTTCAAAAAAAATTATTTTTAATGTCGTTTTTATTTTTCTAAACTCATTTCAAACTTACGCTATTCAATGAGTTTCTTAAAAATATTTCTAAATTGTTTTCAATTCACTTGATTACTTTCTTAACTCAGTAGTTATTTTTTTATTAATTTTATCGAATTCTCCTCATTTCCCTTGAATTCCAGTAAATTCCATTGAATTCTACTAAACTAATTCAATTCAACTTGATAAAATGGATTTTCTTTGAATTTTTAAAAGTTTTTATATAATTGATCCTGAAGTATTTTAACCTCACCTGGAATTTTTAACCACTTCATTATATTCTTTGGAATTCCCTTGAATATTTTTAAACTTATTTAAAAGTTACTGAAATCAATGAAGAATTTTCATGTTCACAAATTGTTTTTAGGTTCATTTCAACTTTTTAAAATTCACCTTGAATTTTTATGAATTTCATCAAAATTCTTCTCACTTACCTTAAATTCCCTTAAATTCTTTCCAATTTCACGGTGAACAATGCAATTTCTTTTATTTTAAAAATTTTTTCGGATCCATTTGAATTTAACTTGAATTTCTTTAAAAATGGCTACACTTTGAACACCTGTGAGGCCTGCATTTATTTTAACTCACAGACGGTATACTCTGATCCAGCATACGTAAACGGAACACTGGTGCGAATGGGTTTGTATGCAATGTTAATATTAAATATTTAATTTATTTAACATATATATTTAATATGTGTGGGGATAATCCGCTGCAGCTGTGTTTGCGTAAATGCCAACAAAATAAACAAACTTCGGGTGCGAATTCGCACCAGTGTACTGTTAGGGGGTTAAAAACGTTCTGAAAGATGCTACCTTTTAATCGATGGCCCGTAAGTCCCAAATAGAGACCCAGTTTACCCCTCAATCTCGGTAAAAAGTGCGTGCCACCCACATCCGGGAATAATCCAATTCCAGTTTCGGGCATAGCAAATACAGTATTTTCTGTTGCAATTCTATATTTGCCATGTAAAGACAATCCAACACCGCCTCCCATTGTTATGCCATTTATGAGAGCAATGTACGGTATTTTATATGTGCCAATGAGATGATTCATTCTAAACAAAATTTTAGGATTATTAATTTCTAAATTTATTTTGAAATAAGAAATTATATTTTTATTCGACTTATTTACGTGTATTCAGCTCTGAAGAATTCCTGGCCCAATTTATGACCATCTTTTTCATTTAAAGCGATTACTAAAGACTTGACATCGCCTCCAGCGCAAAAAGCTTTTTCTCCAGCACCTTTGACAATAACAAGTTTTTTGGAAGACTCCCATTGTTTCAGTGCTGGATAGATCTTTCGAACCATTGATAGATTCAGTGCGTTTAGAGCTTTTGGTCTATTTAAAGTTATTAAACCTTTATCGCCAACCTAATTAAACAAGTGAATTATTTTTAGGTGTAATTATACTTTTAGGGTGGCCGCAAGTCAAGAGGAATCAGGGAATTTTGTTGGTCAGAAAACGTGCACAAAAAGTCAGGGATTATGAAAAAAGGCAAAAGTCAAGGAATTTTTGTAAGAAAGTGCTGCTTTTTGTAACCTATTTATAAATTTTATTGAATCCTTTTAAAATCTTCGTACTTGAATTTTTAACACAAAGATGAGTTATCGATAATAAATGTAATAGTTTATATTTTGTTTTTAAAAAATTGTCAACTTGAATTAAAAACACTTCAGTTGAAACAAAAAAGACGATTTTCCAACAAAATAGTTCAATTCTCAAACACAGATTAATTTTCAAGCAACAGTTGCATTTTTAACCAAAAAAGGTGAACTTTCTACCAGAAGAGGTGAATTTTCAAAATAAAAATACGAGCTTTCAACCAAAGAGATTGATTTTGTACCAAAAAAGATTAATTCTCAAATGGTTAAGAAAATATCAAAATTTTCAACCCAGGTGATTAATTTTCTACCAAAGAAGACGAATTTTCAACAGAATACCTACATTTTTAACCAAATAGCTGAATACTCAATCTAGAAAATTAATTTTCAGAAAATTTTTCTGTAAAGCTAATCAATTTTCAAGCCAAAAAGATGAATTTTCAACCCGACAATATGAATTTTCAGCAAAAATGCATTTAAAAACTAACAGTTGAATTTTTAACTAAAAAAATGAATCTTCAACCAAAAGTTTAACTTCAAACAAGGAGTTTAATTTAAAAACTCAAAAGATGAATTAAAAAATATAATAGTTGATATTTCACCAAAACGATTTTGATTTTAAATAAAAAATAGTTGCATTTAACCTATAAAAACGATTTTTGAACCTGAAAATGTGAATTTTCAACAAAAAAGTTCATTTTCAACGCAAACAAATTCATTTTTCAAGCAAAAAGTATGACTTTTTAAATAAAATTGTTGAATTTGCAAAAAATCAAATCGAGCTATTTTTAGGTAAAAATTTTTGTTATTTGGTTTAAAATTTAAGCTATTTGATTAAAAATTCAATAATTTTGTTAAAAAATCATGCTTCTTGATTAGAAGAAATTTAAATTAAAACAGTATTTCAATCGTAGACTATTAATTTTTATTAATTAAATCAATATAACCGTGAGGTGTATCTTAAAGTTTATCAATTTGCCTAAATTCGTAGACAAAGAGAATTATTATAGAAAATATATTATTGAATTTGAATCAATTGATTAATGAATTATTTATAATAATATAAATTACATACGTGTGAAATTTGGCAATAAATTTTTTTTTAACTTAAAAACATTTTTTTAAATGGTCAAATTTTGGTTTTAAAGCCAAATTTGAAGAAAAAAATTACCATTTTTCATGTCAATGATGCAGGTCATTTTCAACTTCAATTTATATTTTTATAAACTCAATTATGGGCATAAAATTATTAATTTTCTTAAAAGTAAGGACAGTTAGCTAGTATTTTTTTAAAATAAATAATAAATTTAAAAAAATTAATTTTATTTTTAAGATTTTAAATATATTTCGCTTAATAATTAAAATATTCTAATAAAGGGGCTAGGGGAAAAGAATAAAAGAAATTAATATATTAATTAGAAAGTATATTTAAATTTAAACAGAATTTCAATCGTCGACTATTAATTTAAAAAATTAACATAACCGTGATATGTATCTTAAAGTTTATGAATTTGCCTAAATTATTAGACAAAGATAATTATTATAGAAAACCTATTATTAAATTTTAAGTAATAGATTAATAAATTATTTATAATAATATAGATAAATTACATGTGTGAAATTTGGCAATAAAATTATTTGTTTTTAAATGGTCAAATTTTGGTTTTAAAGACAAATTTTAAGAAGGAAAATGACCATTTTTCAGGTCAATGGAAACTTGTATTGTTTGTTTTAAAATTGAATCTATTTTCTTGAAGATTAAACAATTTTGTAAAAAAATCATACTTCTTGATTAAAAATTCAAAATTGTTGTTGAAAATCGGTGTTTTTGGCTTGAAAATTTTACAATTTGATCCAACAAAATTTCTTTTTTTTTTACTAACAAATTAGTTTTAATGGAAATTCAACAATTTCGTTATATATTGATATCTTTCGTTTAAAGATTCGCCTTTTTTGTAGAAATGTCATACTTTTTGGTTAAAAATACAACTCTATCTTTAAATATTATTCTGTGTTGATTAAAAATTAAGCTTTTGTTTCAATTCACATTTTTGGGTCGAAAATTCGTCTTTTTGGTCTAAAATCCATTTTTTTTCTATTAAAAATAAAGTATTTTGTTGAAAATTTCTCTGTGTTGGTTAAACCCAACTTTTTTATAATTATTTAAAAGCTTTTTTTGTTGTTGAAATATCAACTTGAACATACATTTTTTTGGTTGAAGATTCATAATCTTAGTTGACAATCCGCTTTTTTGCTTAAAAAGTAATTTTTTAAACTGAAAATTGATGTTTTGTTAAAAATTCCACTATTTATTTGTAAATTAACTTTTTTATTAAAAATTTATATTCTTGCATTAAAAACTCATTTGTTTTTTTAGAAAATTTGTCTCTGGTTTCAAAATTCAACAATTTGCTGTAAAATTCAACTGTTTGGTACAAAATTAAACTTTTTTTGTAGAAAGTTCGTTTTATTTTTACTTGAAAACTAATTCTCAATGAAAATTCAACTACTTCATTTTTGGTTACAAATTGATCGTTTTGATTTAAAAATTCAACTATTTACATAATAAAGAATAGAAGCGAATAAATATAAACTAAAAATGTAAAAAACTATTGGTTTCAAAATGTATGTGTATTTTGTTGAGAATTCATCATTTTGGTTACAAAACCAACCTTCTGGATTGAAAATTCACGTTGGTTGAAACTTTAACTATTTGGTTGATCATGCAACAGTCTTGTTGAAAGTTCATGTTTTTGGCTTGAAAATTTAATATTTTTAATGATTTTTTCTCTTCTTTATTAACTGAAAAATATCTCTTGGTTGAAAATCTGTCCCTTTGAAAAGGAAATAGTGACTTTAGTGTTATTTTTTCAAAATAGTAACAAAATAGTGTCATCGCTTAAAAAAATGTGTAAAACAGTCTCAACATTCAAATTAAAAACTGTTTTATTCCATTTATAAAAGATTATATATTAAAAATGTTACAAGATTAGAAATTTAGAGTTAAATTCTGAATGGTCAGTCAGAAATGAAAAATTATGAAACAATCAGGAAACTTAAAAAATGAGGTTTTGCGGCCATCCTGATTTTACTTTTTATTTGTTGCATAATAAATGAAACTCACATCCTTGACTATGACATCGATGTCATCTGTTGACACTTTTTCCATATTTTTCAGTGGCACTGGAATTGTAAATATCAGGCGATCGTTAACTTTTTAGGAATTCCACATTTATCATTCAATGAACCTTTGATCTTTAGTGAAGATCGATTATTATTCATGACGAAACATATGTGCGATATTCACTAAGAAATTCGGATTTTTGTATATTGAAGCAGGAAAGGTAATTAACCTGGATGTTTGATTATTATTTTCTCTTTTATAGGAAAGACACCAGGATCGGGATTTTTAGTTTTTAAATCGGATTTTTGATGTCTCCTTTCAAATCGGAAATTGAACACTTACCCGTTCCCAAATGTAAGCAACGAAATCTACTTGTAATCTGACTCGTCGGCATGATACTCATACATGTTAGTTTTCTGGAAAGGCCTTTTATCTATAAGCAAATACAAATTATGATTCAACATAACGTCATTATTTTCGAAGAAGTATTGAAAAATAGGAAATACATGCAATTTTCCAGAATTATGAGACAGTTCAAAGAAAAAGGTTATGAGCATAATTACCATATTTAGACACTTCTCGCAACTCTTTAATAAATCGGACTCTCACTTCAAGAAGTGGTACAACAAAGGTTAATTCAATCTTAGTAAAAAGAAACACACTAGCGAACAATTATTAATCACAGAAATTACAATTTATCGAATACGTTTCAGGTTAGGAATTTGAAACGGTACATTATTCATTCCAAGTGTCTTATCTTCTATAATTCGTCGGCGTGATTTAGTTAGAAGACACTTGTTTTTGTCCCTTTGTAAAGAAGAATTCATAACAATCACCCGATAACGAAACTCCTCTGTGATCAATATGCTCCATATGAAAACAGGAAATTGGGATTTCATGTCATTTCGCGCTCAATTTTTAAATATGAGAGTTTGCTCGCCGCTAGGTAGCGCTCAATGTTTTAGTCAAAGCTCAAAGATCTTTTTTTATACAAATTAATAATAATAGTTTATAGTCTATTCTTAAAACAAAGTAAGAAAGAAATTAATACAGTTTTAAAAGAAAAAATTTATTATTTTAATTACTGGTCCGTTTTTCTTGCCGTAGTTCTCAATTTCACAAATATAATATGAAGAACGTTTCAAAGTACGTGTTTTCATAATTTTCTGTTTTTGTTTTACACTAAATAATTGAATTTTAAACTAATAAATATAAATTACGAACTAAAAATGAAATAATTTACGTGTCAATCAACAAAATCAATTTTCAAACAAGATGATTAATTTTCTACTAGAAAGACCAATTTTCAACAAAATTAATGGATTTACAAACAAATAGTTAAAGTTTCAATTTAAAAAGGTAAATTTTCAACTGAAAAAACAACAGATTTACAACAAAATTGTTAAATTTTCAACAAAAAAATACAAATTTTAAACAAAATCTGTTAATTTTTGAACCAAAGGAAGGACTTTACAAACAAAAATAATTTTTCTATAAAAAAGACAAATTTTTAACAATATACCTGAATTTTCTACCACATAGTTCATTTTCAAATATAAAAAATAAAATTTTAACCAAAAATGGATTAGGTAAATTTTCAGTAAAAGAACATTAATTTCACCCGAAAAAACTACGTTTCTACAAAATATTTAAATTTTCAACGAAACAAATGAATTTTAAAACAAAAGGATGAACTTTCAAGCAAAATAATGTTCTATCAACAAACCAAATTTTCAACTGAAAAAAAATGAATTAAAAAAAAATTAATTTTCAACCAACAATGGTATAGTTACATTTTTAGTTAACAAAATAGTTTAATTGTCACCAAAAAAATTAATTTTGTAACTAAAAAAGATAAATTAAAAAAAAATGGAATAATTTTATTCAGTAAAAAAAATTCACTTTAAACCAACAGAAAAAATTAATTTTCAACCAACAAAAAAAAAATTTTCAACAAGATTGGTAAGATTTCAACCAATTTCAAACATATAGTTGTATTTTCAAATAAAAACTGTATACAATGGAAGTTTAATTTTAAGTTGAAAAAATAATTTCGAAACAAACAAAAGAAAGTTTTAACAAAATAGTTAAATTTTTAATCAAAATCAATAAATTTTCAACTAAAAAAAAATAGTATTTTAAACTGAAAATCTTACTTTTTAACCATAAAGATGAATTCTTAAGCAGCAATATTAATTATCAACCAAAATAGACGAATTTAAATACAATACATGAATTTTCAACCTAATGGTTGATGTTTTTAAGCAATTTACAAAATTGTAACCAAAAATGGAATACTTAAATTTCCAGTTAATTAATTTTCAACGAAAAAACAAACAAATTTTCACCAAAGCAGTTTTATTTTCAACCGAAGAGGTGAGTCTTCAACAAACAAATGAATTTTTAACATAGTCTTTTATCGTTCAACCAGGGTGTTGTATTTTCAACGAAAAGAGACAAATTTTCAATAAAATATAGGAATTTTTAATCGAATGGTTGATTTATTAACTAACAAAAATGTTCAACCCAAAACGAAATGGTTAAATTTTCAGATGATTAATATTCAATGGAAAAAAAATTCAACCAAAGAGATGAGTCTTCAACAAACAAATGATTTTAAAAAAAGTAGTTCATCTTTCAACCAATTACTTTTATTTCCAACCGAAAAGGACAAATGTTTCACAAACTAGTCATTTTTTAAAATAAAAATATAAGTTTTTTACCAAAAATAAAATAGCTAGTTTTTGAGTTGAAAAATTTTATTTTCAACTTAAGAAATACAAAATTTTAACAAAAAAGTTCAATTTACAACCACGAAGAGAAGAATCTTCAACCGATAAAATAAATTTTAATTAAACATTATTTCAACATTGAACCAAACAGTTGAATTTTGAAAAAAAGTACTTGAGTTTATAATAGAAAACAATTGAATTAAATTCAAAAAGAAAAAAAAGTTTATCCCACATTTTTAATTTTAATTCAAAGGACTGGAACGTTCTTTCAGTAAACAATGATGTTATGAAATTCAGAACTACGAAAGAAAAACTGAACGTACTTCATATTTTTCTTTTTGTAAACTAAAGACTGATATTTTTACTTTGTTTCATGCTAAAATTAACAAATTTTATTAGTAATTTGAGTATTTTCATTTATTGGATTTGAATTTTCGTGGAACTTTGACTTGTGATGATCGCGTATCCCGCGCTCATCTAATTATGGGATCATGTAGAACTCAACGCTTTTTGCTTGGTAAAGAAGAACACCGCCTCACCATAAAGGCCTAATCGCTAAATTTAAAATTATATTTCGCAATTTTTATTATTGTTCTCAAACTCTCTTATATTTCTATTGGAAAAAACGAGACAGGCGTGAGACAAGCCGAGAAAAGAACCAGAAAGCCTGTTTCTTTTCTCTGGTAAATGAATGCACTTAGAGTAAGTTAGCACATAAGATATTTCCTATAGACGAGACAGATTTTCTGAGAAACATTTTTAATTTATATTGTATTTTGTCTAAAGTGTTCACAAGTATAAAATTTAACCCTCTTAAGAATCTGTCTCTGGAAAAT
>NC_046660.1:67332173-67392846 GCF_010883055.1 Belonocnema kinseyi
GCCCAACTAACACCTTTATGCAATAAGTTTATTTTCTGAGTCGTAATCATGTCAAAGTTAAGTATCAAATCGTCATATGGTGGAGATTGTAGTTCTAACGTCGCTTTAAAGAAACTGACACTCAGTCAGTCATAAAAAAGCTATTTAATTATTTTTTCTAAGGCAAGAAGGCACCAAGACGCTAAAATAAATATTCCGTCAACGAAAACTGAAATCATTTCCCATCGTTTTTTAAAAGGAACACTAATAAAATAAGAAACTTCTCGGATCTCTGGTGAGTTCCGAGATAGTTTCACTTTAAAGTTTCATAGTACACTCAAGCCCTTAGTAATTTAACAACTAATAAAATATATAACAGAAACCAATTTTCATTCCCTTCTTTCCTTGGTCAGACAGTTATGGTCCACTAAATCGTTGCAGTAAACCTAAGTGTCAAGAGTCAAGGCGCATCAAAAATCTCAAGTAGGTGCGGATAGACATAAATCGAGGGTAGATAAGAGCAATGGGATTCTGAGATGCATGGGAAAAGTTAAGAAGGAGGTCTCATTTTCATTCTAATTTTGATTGGGTTTCTTAAAATTGGAGACCCTCCTTAAAAGGAGGACCCAGAAATTTGATTGGCTTAAATAATGATCTTCACTAGAAACCCTTGCTCTGGAACCTCGGAGGCTCAAAAAAAGAGGAGACCGATTCTTGATATGAAGGGCAGAATTAGACTAGCTTTTGGTTAGAGAAGTCGTTTTTTCTCTTCCGCGAGTAGCTTTTCATATTTTGTAACTCGACATTCATTACATTAATTGTATAAAATAACCTTCCTCTAAATAAATGATAAAAGTGGACGCTTGTGATTATTTTTCTGTTTAAACCTGTTATTTTTTTTTTACTCACCTATCTTCATAGGTCTTAAATTTTTTAAACGGATCCACGTTTACCTTTCGAGTCCGGCTGGTAATATCGCGACATATATAGAGGACGCGATACCCGGGTTGTGACAGACTACAACAGTTAGCGCTACCTAGCGGTGGATTAGGCCCTCAGACTTCCTTCGCTAATATGAAAATCTGCCTTTATTTATTCTATGCACAAACATACACAAGTGTTGTGTCACTTTCACGTTTGGTAAACCCATTGTTGACAAAAATTTATTTACGTTTTAAGGTATTTTCCATTAAAATAATTATGATTCATTAAAAAATCCACCATGCATTCGCATAAAAATTCCCTGCAGTTTATCGACTCTATTGTCGAGAAACGACACGAGACGCTCGAGACTGCAGATTCACTGACATCATTTACATTTTAAAATCCAGTGATATATAATAAAGTAATGTTGAGGTTTCACATGGTAAACCGTACTACGTTTACACAGTCGAAATGGTGGATTCAAGCAACGGAGCCAGACATTTCGTTGAGAAACGATATAGTGAATTCAACGCCTTACATCGTCTGGTAATGTATTTTTGTTCCTTTGAGACTTTTAATTAGTAATTAGTAACTTCGAAACGACCATTCTGATGATTAAGAATTATTCCTTGAAACGGTTAAACCCAGAAAGAAAAAGTGGGCGTGAACAAGCCATTTATTTTGTCATATATACTAAGATTTTGTTTTGACATTCTTTAGCAATAAAACAGTAGCTTTGTTGTTTTTTTCTGAAGCTCTTGGACTTGATTTTTAAGTATTGTTAATTTTCCACATTAAGTTAAAATGATTGAAGATTAAACATGCTTTAACTATTAAATGAATATTGGAATTGTTCAATTCTTAACGCTTCAAGTTGGAATTAAATAATGTAGAAAGTTTCGAATTAGAAAGCATATAATTTTCAACGTGTTTAGAATAATTATATATGTGTAACATTTTAAACGATTTAGTTTTGAACTGTCAAAATGACAATGATTTTTTTTGCAAGAACACACAGATTACGTAAACAAAATATCCAATCACTTACGCGCATGTCACTTGATACTACATGATATGGTGCCTATTAATTATTATATTTTACAGATTTTTTATTTTAATAGATCTGTCCAAGTTTGGTTTCAACCGTTTTTTAAAATAATCGGTTGATTTTTTATCTTTTTCAATTATAATATTCAGTCTACAAGGCGTAATAGGAAAACCTTTCAATTACAAATTCTACTTTTTGGATTTTAATTTTAAGCCTACCTTTTTCATTCAAAGAATTTTAAAAGGCATTTTTAAAAGCTTAAAAATTAGAAAGGTGTGAAATCGTACAGTTTTGGACAAAAAACCTTTTCGTTGAACAGACGAATTTGAAATGAAATCCGTAGAATATAAATTGTAATGATTTTTCAAATTTAACTATACATTAAAGATTACCATGTGAATAATAATTGATTTTGTGAGGCGATTCGAAATCAGTTCCAAATTTAAGAATTTCCAGATTTTAACGTTAAAAATTAAACTGTTTCAATTGGAAAGTCCTAGTAGCTAAACAAAATAAACGCCCGATTGAGACTTTATAAACTATTTTCAATTTTATTATAACTTCAAAAAAATATATTCACAATTAAAGGCTTTTATTATCGTTAAAATTTTTTTAAATTTAAATGAGATTAAAATCCAATTAAAAATCCTATTTAACGTCCAATAATGAAGTTAATGTGCAGAATTCCTGAAAATAAAACCAAAAATTAAATGAAAATATTTGGACAACCACCATAAAATGTTCCTATTGAAGTCTGAACAAAAAATAAAAAATAAATTTCTTCCCCGAAGGAAGAAAACAATCCTTTTTCTTTGGACAAAAATTTAAAAAAAAAGGAAAGAAAAGTCAGAAAGTACGCAAACAAAATCTCCTTCCTTCTCTTGTTTATTTATTTCGTCCTCTTTATTTATATTATTTTCAAACCACAAAAAAAACATTTGTAACAAATAATCACCAACGTTTCGGCAAAAAGGGAACACAAATTAGGAAAAAAGGAAGGAAAATTTTGTTTATTTATTAAAAAATTTTTTTCAGGCTAGACAAAAAAACTAAACTTTGAACGTTACAATTTTTATTGTTCTATTCGAAAAAAAAATTAATTAAAAAGTAAATTTGTGGAATTTTTATGTATAATAAATAATGAACATATATAATTCCTAGAAAAAATTTCGCTAAGTTGAAAAGATATTTAGAAGGCCTGAAAATATTCAAAATTAATTAAAAAATTGAAATGATTTGAAATAATTTAAACGAAGTGTCTATGTATACCGAAAAAGCCATCTATTTGTACGGACTTTCGGTGCAAATAGCCCACGGCTAAATTGAAAACAAAATTTAGATTTTTGCAGATTTTGAATAAAAAATGTATAAGCTTTTTAAGAATTATGAGAGGCTTCAAAAGAGTAAAAAACATTTTCTTAAGTTTCTTAGGAAAATTGAAAATTACTTTTTATTTAGAAAAATTAATTTTAATCGACTACATCAAAATATTTCCAAAATTCTTAAAAATGAATCTGAAAATAAAAATCATTTTAGGAGATGTTTAGATTGTTCAGAATTTCTGAAAAAATTTCAAAAATAATTAAAACTTTGAATAAATTAAAAATAATGTGTAGATGTTTCAAGATTTTTAAATAAAATTTTGAAGATTTTTCAAGGATTTTCAAACTATTTAAAATGAAATGAAAATAATCGAAAATTTCTTTTTTTTTTAAATTAAAAACTAATTTTTTTAAATTAAATTTTCAGCATTTGATTGATAAATTAACTTTTTTGTCGAAACTTCATATTTTCGGTTTGAAAATTCATCTGTTTTATAGAAGAAATAATTTCTTTACTGAAATTGAATTCTTGTAATTAAAAATTAAAGTAATCCATTTTTGGCTATAATTATCTCTTTTTAGTTAAAAAATTCAAATATGGTTAAAAATTTGTCTTTTTTATAGCAGAAAATTAGTATTTTATAATAAAAAATTAATCTTGGTTAAAAATCCATATTTTTGATTGCAAATTTAATTATTTGGTTAAAAATCTAGGTGTTTCGTTGAGAATTAGTCCTTTTTAGTAGAAAATTATTCTTTTTGGTTGAAGATATTTTATTATTTGTTTGAAAATTAATTTGTTTTCTAGAAAGCTCGTCTTTTTTACTTGGAAATGATCAGTTTTTTATGATTTTTCTTTTCTTTATTGTCTGAAAATTCTTACTTTATGAATATTCAAGTATTTTGTTGAAAAGTCATCTTTTTAGTTTAGTTTTACATTAAAATTTGAACACCCCTTCTAAATCGCTTTACGTTATTTTTGAATGACACCTAAATCAATTCACGAAAAAAATGTAGTCTGAAAATATTATCTTAGAAAAGGGGAGGCAGAACAGAAGGGTCAAAACTGACGGATTTATTATTCATTCGTAACTAAAAAGTCAAGGCAATGTACAAAATTTCAGAAAAACCCATATTTTTCTAGCAATTATAATATGTTTAAACTTTTATACTTATTCACGTGAATGAATTATTACTTCACGAAGTGAAAAAATATAGGAAAATGTTAATTTCAGAAAAAACCACAACTATAAGAGAAATTACATAAGAGTTATCGCATTGCCATAAGAGAAGATAGTTATAAATAATAATACTTTGTTCAAATAATTATTTGTATTAAAATTTATTCATTTTTACCTCTCTCTGAGCGAAAAGTTGAAAAAACTGGAATATTTCAGAAATAATTGTTACTTTCTTGAATTATTCAAAGATATTAATATTAAAAGCAATAATAAATTATTTAAGCAATTATTTTTGTTAATTTTATTAATTATTACCTTACTGTGAGTGTCAAGTGAACAAGAAGTGGAAAATTCGGAAAAAACGCTACTTTCTGGCATCATGCAAAGATAATATGATTAAAAATAATACATAATTATAACACATAATTATTAGTAGACAGTTTTTTATGGATTATAACCAATTTTTGTTTAAAAAATCTAATAATCTATGGCTAATTTTGCAGAGAAGTGAAGAGCTTCAACTTTATTTATCTGATTTTGACGATTTAGAATAAAATGTATAAAAATGGCTTGCTTCATGGCGCTTGCGGAACCTGCAATTCCATGTCAAATGATCTGAAAAATGTCAACTATTTTTAGTAATTTTGATTAAATTTTAGTATCCGTTCTCTTAAGTGTTGAAAGCAAAACCCTGAAATATATATATTTTTAATTAAGAAAAAACTTAGAAGATATTCAAAATTTTGTTTTCATTATTTTAATAATTTTTACGTAATTCAGAAAAGTGGTTGGAATTTGATCTTTTTCGGATAAAAAATCAGCTATTTAGTTGAAAATTGATATTTTTTTATTTAAAAATTAAAATTTTTTAATGGAAATTCATGTCATTTACGGAAAAAAAATTCTTGTCGAAAATTAATCTTACTGGTTGAAAATTCATCTTTTGAAAGTTGAAAGTTAATTTTTTTAACTGAAAATTTAATCGTTTGCCTTTGAGTTGAAAATTTACCTTTTCTAGTTCAAAATTTAACAATTTGGATATAAATTTGTCTTTTTTTAAAATAATTAATTTATTCCGTTGAAAATTCACATATTTTGTTCTTAGAAACTACTTTTTTGATAGAAAATGACTTTTTGTCTTTGAAAGTTAATTTCATTGTTTAAAAATTTGTCTTTCTGGTTGAAAATTCAAATACTCCAGTTAAGTATCCATCATTTTAATTGAAAATTCATCTTTCAGTTTAAAAATAAATTTACTTGGTTGAAAAATAAAGTCTTGTTGAAATTTAATTTTTTTATCAAAGGTTCCACATTTAATTTAAAGATTTATTTCTATGGTTGAAAAATGAGCATTTAATCGAAAATTTGTTTCTTTTTTGGTTGAAAATAATGTTTTTCCTAAACTGAAAGTGCTATTCCAGTTGAATAACTCATACTTTTAGTTAAAAATTCTTCTTTTTTTTTTGTCGAACATTCATTTTTTGTCTGAAAATATACCTTTTTTATTTAAAAATTCGTCTTTTTTGGTTGAACATTGATTTTTTTGACTTAAAACTTAATTATTTAACAAAAGTTTCGGTTGAAAATGTATCATTTTCAATAAAATTATATTATTTTTATGTTGAAAGTTCAACTATTTCAGTTGAAGATTCATTGTTTTAGTTGAAAAATAATCTTTTGTTTAAAATTCATCTATCCCAGTTGAGGATTCATCATTTTAATAAAAAATTCATCAGTTAAGATGAAAATGATTTTTTTCCCCCCAAAAATGTAACTATTCCATTTTCTTTTGAAAATGATTTTTTTATAGTTCAAAATTAAACTATTTGGTTGAACAATGTGTCTTCTTTGGTAAAAAGTTCAAGTATTCTAGTCAAATATTCATAATTTCAGTTTAAAATTATCTGTTTGGTTTAAAATTTCACTATTCCATTTAAAGATTCGTTTTATTTGAAAATTCATTCATTTTCAGTGTTGTGCTCTGTTGTCTCAAAAGATGTTTTGAATGAACGTCATGATTTAAAATAAATGTTTGCGATAAATATGAGTATGTTACTTTTAGTTGACCGAGGAAAAATTGAAAAACTTGAACCGGAAAATCATTATTTTGGGGCTTCACTTTCAACGCCTAAGAAAAAATAATAAAATTTTCATCGAAATGACTAACATTAGATCAAATTCTTCAGAAGATTTGATAAGAAATAAAATTGCTCTGCCTCTCTTCAAAGTTGTCCACAATTAGATTTTTCTAAATTCTGAATTATTTAAATTGAAATAATTAATTTTCTCTAATTTTCAGTTAAAAAAGGAGTCTGAAACCGCGCCTTTTCCACCAAAGAGGGTTCGCAATTCGAATCCAAAAGTGCTGGAACACAGAAGAGCAGCTTTGGAACAGTACATGCAGAAAATGTTAAAACTTTCGAGCACGAAACATCAAGTCCTGAATTTCTTAGGTCTTGACAGTCGATCTTCTGGTTTAAATCACAAAAGGTATTTTTGTCGGTTGATTAAACTCTCTGAAACTGATAAAAAATTGTTGTTCGATTCTGAAAATATTGTATTTCAGAATGCAAAGAGCAATTGAGACAGAAGTGAAACCTACCCAGCGTTATTTATTGCAACATCGACCAGTCTTTCATTTTGACTGTGATCCATATATTACGGCTGATACGACATCTACACTTCCGGACATCGTCACTGACGGTGTTCTATTAGGTGTTTATGACTCCAGAGATTCAGAATGAATTTCCAGAAGATTTCATTCCAACAAATTAATTTTAAGTGATGAGATTATTATATTAGCTATATTAGCTGGTTTTATTTTATATACAGATTTAACTGATTTATGCGAGCATTGTTTTGATGCACTTTTTTTATCAATTAGTTTTTTTTTGAATAACTACTAATTATCTGTTTTAGAGATATTATTTTTTTACAGTAATTCATAATTCTATTGAAATACGTAAGTGTTATAAGTGAAATAAGAACAAATTGTAAACAACAGTATTCCAGAATTTATTTATAGATAGACCTTTCGGAACATATGTTTGAGAATAAATGTTATTGATCTTGTGAACGTTATTTTGTAATTAAGCATCCTTTATCTGTTTCTTTAAATTGCAAGGGGCGCGGTGATTCAATAGTTTAAATCCTATTTAAGAAATAGGTGGAACAAATTATAGAAAATCTCGCACTATTAACCCTTTTGAGGTACACTGGTGTGAATCTGCACCAACAAAAATTTCAAGTAGCTGGCATTTTCCGCATTCACTTTTTCAAGGTATACCCCCACTACGACAAATATGCGGTACCTCTCTAGCATCTATTGTCGTTGAGTCCGCGTTCATTTGTGGCGTTGTGTGCAGCATCGTTGCCGACTCCGAAATATAAGATTAATGAATTTTGCTGTTGGGCACTTGGATTACTATTGAAAGTAAGTAAAGTTAATCCTTCTGATAATAATCAATTTACAATAATTATTTAATGATTTATAACTGCGAAAGATGTGGCAGCATCTCTGTCGGATTTGGAAGAGGAGTATTTTTCCGAGGACAGTGACGATGAAGGTTTATTTGGAGTATCTGATAATCAAGGTAAGTTGATAAATGAATTGATAATTTAAAGATTTCTTTTACAGCATATTTTTCTTAATTTCAATTATGCCAGAGCTAAGAACAATTTCTCTTCATGGGGTTGTTTGCTCTCCAAATTCTGCATAAAGTGAGCCTAGGGTGATGCCAGTTTGTCTATTTTGTAAGTAGTTATTGCAAAAATAGTATAAATTTCAATTTTTATGAAATGTTCAGTAAGTTTCGAAGTAATCAACATTTTTCAATGTTCTTGGGCTCATTTCGAAGCTACTTTTCCATCGCATCACAACAGCTCATCCCTACTGAAAATTCCTATATAGGTTCCTATATAAGTCCCTACATAGGTTCCTATATAAGTTCCTATATAGGTTCCTGTGTGTTTCACCTATAGGAAATGACATAGGATCCTATATAGGTTCCTGTATAGGATCCTGTATATGTTTCAGCATGGGACCATATCCAGATGCCCAGTATTATTTTATAGCACCTACGGCTGCGCAGAAGTTTTTTGGTCCTCCAGGAGCACCTAGAGACATACGTACCATTAGGTACCATGAGGTATCATTAGTTAGGTACCATCAGTCAGGCACTATTAGGTACCTTATTCGGGAGTGTCATATACAGGCACCTATATAGGGTCCTATGTCCTTTCCTATAGGTTGCGCCTATAGGTGAAACATATAGCATCCTATACAGGTTCCTATATAGGATCCTATATAGGAATTTTCAGTAGGGATAAGCATGAATCTTAAAAAATTACTCATCACATTGTAAAAACTGGAAGTTGTGACCAAAAAGTTGGAAAAATTGCAATATTCTTTGTGGTAAGAAAGTAAAGTAATTATCAAACTATCAAATTATTATGCAATATGCAATATTCTTTGTGGTAAGAAAGTAAAGTAATTATCAAAGTAATTATGAAAGTCCCTCAAAATACATATTTATTAAATTTTTATTTTTATTTGCCGACAGATTAAATGTTTTAAAATTTTTCATGAGGTGTCCGAACTGCATGCGCAGAATGTGTGACGACCATCGTGCGCATGCATGTATTGAATGCGAACGTTTTGCATTGCTAAGCTTATTTCAAACTTACTGAATTCAATCAAGTTTTTTTGATATTTTCAAGTTGTTTTTAATTTCTTAAAATTTTTTAAATTCACTTTGAATTTTGATGAATTTCGTAGAATTCTTCTCGTTCAAATTAAAGTTTTTTAAATTCATGCCATTTTTGCAGGAATCAGTGGATTTTTTTTATTTAAATTTTTTTTCGCAATTCATTTGCATTCTTTTGACTTTAACTTGAATTGTCTTGAAGTCATAAATTTATCTGGATTTTGTTACCCTTTGAGCCCCAAAAAGTACCCTATGAGAGTGACAAAAAGTACCATTTGGTCTCTATATTTTGTATCATAGCTACAGTGAGGCCTTCATTTCATAATAAAATTTATTTCTCAATTATTCTAAATATTATTGATAAAAGAAAATTTTTAAAATTATTTTTGAATATTGGGAAACAAGTCTGTCCTCAACATTTTGCTGCCAGACTATAATTTTCAAGTTTTGATGCTTTTAAAGAATTTGGAAGTTTTTAAGATAATTCAATTTTTCTCAAGGTTCCAAGGAAAATTAATGAAAATATTTCAGATGATTTCATAAAATTTCAGAAACGAATGTAGAATATTTCAATGCAAAATTTTTCATTTTTGCTAGTTTATAGAATTTTAGCAAAAATTCAAATAAGCTTAAAGATATATTTAGAAGTTTTGAAAGGATAAAACAATAATATTATTTAAAACAAAATGTAGAATTTTGAAAATTTCGAAAAACAATTTTAGAAGCTTTTAAAGAATTTTTAAAAAGATTAAAAAAATTAAAATATTTTCAACATAGCCAAAAAAAGCATCTGCAAGATTTAAAGGCATTTTTTTTTATTTTGTACAAGTTTTTAACATTTTTTGAAAAATTCAAACCATTTTAAATATTTAGATGTTTTAAAAAAATATCAAAATAATTTCAAAAAACTGAAAACAGTATTTAGAATGTTGAAAATTTCGAAATGAAATGTTTAAGATACTTTTTTTGACATATCGGAAATCTTCAAATACCTTTTTGATATTTCTCGACATTTTTTGTGACAATTTGTTTTTGTAGAATATTAATCTTTTTAGTTGAAAATGAACTTTTTTCATGGAAAATTAACAAATTAAAATTTAAAATAAATAGTTTTTGGACATTTTCATTTTTTATTGAAAGTTATTTTGTAGCTCAAGTCGAGAATCTACACGTTCGATGCTAGTTATGTTTAAAAATATAATTATAAAGTTTAATTTAATTATAAAATTTGGAGGACTCAAAATGTATAAAAATGATAGGTTGTATTAATTTTTTTCACCGAAATTAGCATTTTTAAACAAAATCATTATAATTTGGACAAGATTCAGAATTTTTAAACGGTTTTTTTTTTATTATTTTAGGATCAAAAAAAATTAATTTTTAACAGCTGCAAATTAAAGATTAATAAGAATTAAAGAAAATTTAAAATTCAAGAAAATTGGAAATTTAATTTTTTACAGTTAAAAATTTAAGAAAATAGGGTTGTTAACTGTTGTAAATTCAGCTTTTAATTTTCTTCAGTTTTTAACTATTTAAAATTTCACTTTTGAAAATTATTTCTTGAAAATTAAACTGTTGGGAAATAATAAAAATTGAAAATTCCATTTTTATAGCAAGTTTTTTTTTTAACCCAGAAAAAAATAATTCCAAACTACAAAAATATATATTTGGAAAACTTACTTTTTCTCATTTTTTTCTCAAGACATTTGAATTTGCTTCTAATATATTTTTATCATTTGAATTTTAATAAAATAAAATAAAAATAAATAAAATAAAAATCAGCAAAATAATAAAATTATTAACCAAAACATATTTACAACCAATAATATAATAGACTTTTGAACCATAACTAGAATATCCAAATATTTTGGTTGAAAAGTCTACTATATTTTTGGTTGGAAATCTCTTTTGGTTGACAATTTTAATGTTTTGTTAAAAAATTAGTTATTTTGTTAAAATTCCACTATTTTGTTTTAAAAAAAAACCAACGTCTTTGGTCGAAAATTCAACTGTTTCTCGTGAAGTTTAATCTTTTTTGTTTAAAAATTTCACCATTAGGTTCAAAACTCATTTAAGTAGGTAGTAAGTTCATCAATTTGGTTACAAACTCCACTATATTGTTGATAAATTAATTATTTTATTGAAAAATGAACTATTTTGTAAAAAGTATTTTTTTTGGTCGAAAATTCAATTTTTGTGTTGAAAATTCGTTCTTTCGAATTGGAAATTCATCTTCTATGGTAGTAATCTTTTTTAGTTTAAATATATAAATAAATTTGGAAATTTATGATTTTAATCTGAAATTGTTTTATTCCGTGCATAAAAAAATTCTATGCTACAAATGGTTACAAGATTAAAAAGCGATTTAAATTGAATAATTGATTATTAATCTTTTATATTACGTCAAATTTTGAAATTCAAATCCAATATAGCGGGAAACGATCATCTTGAACATTTTTGAATAGAGTAACGTCATTGGTCAGTTTCTCGGAAGAGCCAACATTTAAACGTATAATTTCAGTTAAATTCGCGCCGGTTTCGTGTTACGACGCACCTCGCTGAAGTTTGCAACGTTTTAAAAAAAACGAATTTACAAAAAAAATTTTTTGTGCGAGACCTAAAATTTAAAAGTTTCACATAGGTCTATTTGATGATAAAAGTTACCCGCAAAAGTTTCAACCCCCTATCTCATCCGGAACACCCTCATTTTCAACCCCTAACATAGCGTACCTAATGGTACGTATGTCTCTAGATGCTCCTGGAGGACCAAAAAACTTCTGCGCAGCCGTAGGTGCTATAAAATAATACTGGGCATCTGGATATGGTCCCATGCTGAAACATATACAGGATCCTATACAGGAACCTATATAGGATCCTATGTCATTTCCTATAGGTGAAACACACAGGAACCTGTATAGGAACCTATGTAGGGACTTATATAGGAACCTATATAGGAATTTTCAGTAGGGATAAGCTGTTGTGATGCGATGGAAAAGTAGCTTCGAAATGAGCCCAAGAACATTGAAAAATGTTGATTACTTCGAAACTTACTGAACATTTCATAAAAATTGATAAGAATTTGTAAGTTCCTTAAACCCATTTTTATTAATAGTTTACTTGACTTTAAAAGTATACCAAATGTTTGTGAAGATGTTTTATTCCAATGCTGTTAATTGTTGATGGTATTAATTACTTTTTCTCACGGTTCGCGAGTGTGAAAAGAAGCAAAATAGGTTATGTTATCGCGAGTTGCTGTTTTCGCTGTTTACTTTTTTCTGACAAGGTAAGAATTACGAACTAAATTAAAAATAGATTGACTAATTTGCACATTCTGGTTGAAATGCGTAAGAATATACATAAGTTTGTCGATTATATCCAATTCTATAATTTGGGAATGAATTCTTTTGCAAATTGGATCCGTTGGATAAAGCGTCTTTTGACGTGTTTAAGAAGTTATTTTTTTCGAATCCGGAAGAATGGATTTATTTTTATATCATGCTCCTGATTTTCTGATTTCTCGTGCTATAACCTGATTTTTCATGCCAGATAATGAAAAGTTGTGATTTTTATTGCAAGGGCAAATTTTTGTTCGCAATTTCTCAGGACACAGTCTCATGGTGACTTAATTTCAAATTCAAAAACTTGGGATGTTTTGTTTAAAATTTACAATTTTGTTAAGAACAAAAAAGTCGATCTGTTTGTTTGAAAAGTCAACTGTTTTGATGAAAATTTGTCTTTTTGTCCAAAAAAATCGACATTTTGCTTTAAATATTTTTTTCTTTCTTGACTAAAAAATATTTTTTAGGTAGAAAATTCAACTATATTATTGAAAATTTGTCTTTTTTGGTGCATTAAACTGTTTTTAATTTATAATTAATATCTATTTTGTTTGAAATATGAAGTCTTCCTTTTTTCTTTTTTATTTTATTTGTTAAGGATTCAGAATATTAGTTAAAAATTAATTTCTTTGGTTAAAAATGTATCTCTTTTGTAGACAATAATTCGGTTAAAAGTTCAACTTTGTTAAAAATTAATTTTTGTTGCTGAAAATTCTTATATTTTGTTCAAAATTCATGTTATTTTGTAGAAAGTTAATCTTCTTGGCTCAAAATTAATTTTTTTCAGTGAAAATTAAAGTATTTTCGCAGAAGATTAAAATTTTTTGTGAAAATTAAACTGTTCTTGTAGAAAAATCGTGTTTTGTATTAAATACTTTTATTTTGTATCAAATTATTCATGATGGAAAATATTTTCTGGTTGAAAATCTTTGAAATACTTTGTAAAAAAATTCATGTTTTGTTTAAATATTCATAATTGAAATCTTCTCTTTTGGATGCACTAAAATATTATTGAATTATTTAAAAAATCTTTATTGAATATTCAGCTGAAATGAACTCTTTTGTTGAAAATTCATAATTTCGGGTTGTTGAAAAATCGTTCTTTTGGTTAGAAAATTCGTCTCTACTGATAGAAGGTTAATGTTTATTGGTTCAAAATTAAATCATTTTATTGAAAATTCAAGAATTTGGTTGAAAAATAAACTATTTTGTTGAAAAGTCGTCTTTTTGGATACAATACACTATTTTTTATTCAGTATGGAAATCTTTTTTAGTTTATATATCCACTATTTCATTTTTTTCGTTGAGACTTCATCTTTTTTGTTGAAGTTTCATCATTTTAGTTGAAAATTCATCTTTTTGGTTACAAATGTACCTCATTTTCAGAAAATTCGTCTTTTTGGATTAAAAAGTGGATTATTTTGGTAATGCATTCTACTAATTGGCTGAAAATTAACTTTTTTTTTAATTCATAATTTGTGGTAAACAAATCAACCATTTTGTTAAAGTCATTCTTTTTGGTTGAAAATTTCAAATTTTTGGTTAGAAAAATCGTATTTTTATCTTGAAAATTCTTTTTTTTTGTTAAAAACTCATCTTTTTGGTGGAAAGTTAATCTTTTTTGTAGAAAATTAAAGTATTTTGGCAGAAGATTAACATTTTTTGTAAAAATTAAACTGTTTTTATAGAAAAATCGTGTTTTGTATAAAATTTGCTTTTGTGCGTGTAAAATTAATGTAAATGAAAAATTAATATTTTCTGGTTGAAAATTTAACACTTTGGTTGGAAATATATTAAAAAATGAAGTATTTTCTTGAAAGTTGAAGTACTTTGTGAAAAAAAAATCATTTTTGGTGTGTTTACAGATTCCTCATTTTAGTAGAAATTTTATTTATTCTGCTGTAAATTTACTTTTTTTTAAATTAATTTTTCTTGAGTTGAAAATTTAAATATTGTAGTAAAAAATAAACACTTTTGGCGAAAATTCATATTTGTGGGTTGAAAATTCAACTGTTGAGTATCAAATTAGTCTTTTTGGCTTCAAAATTAAATAGTTTTGTTAAAAAAAAAACTATTTTATTGAAAAGTCGTCATTCTAGATACAATAAACTAGTTTTTATTCAAAATTAAAATTACTTCTTCATAAATTTATCTTGTTTGGTTGAAGATGCATCATTTAACTTGAAAATTCATGTATCCATTTCTCCTTCTTTTTAATTTGAAATTAATATCTATATTTACTCGAAAGAGTTCATTCCCCTATTTTCGTGAAAAATCTTCATTCAAAGCGTCTTTTTCTAATGTCTTGAATTGCTGTTCCTTGTTTTTCAAAAATGGATCCAAACCTTTGTAAAAAGGGGAAAATTGGTTCGAAAATCTCGATTTTAGGGGATTTTTAAAATTGAAGGAAAAAAATTGAAATTCTACGATTTGTTGTAATTTTTCGAAGAGGAAATAAAAAAACCTGGCATTTATTACAAGTACTTTAATCGTTTTATCTTTATTTCACTTCTTCATCTTTTGGGAATACATTGTGACATTGATCTTAATATCTATAACCTATATCTCATAGTATGAATATGAGGAGTGTAATGTAAACTGATAAGTAGTGCTTGTGCTGTATAATCGCAGTGTACACTATTTTCTACCTCTAGTTTTAGGCATCATGACTCAGTTTAAATTTTAATAAAAAATCTGTAACGGCAGTGAAAACATTCGCTTCAGTTGTATCAAATCGATCACTTTACCTCCTTAAAGAATTATTATCTTGCACAACATGGTTCGAGTATCCCGCATTTTTATTTCATTTATGTACACTCGCTACAAGTCGCTACACTTTTTACGCAAACTAAACTAGTCCTAATCGTTAAAAGGATTCGACGAAATTCGCTTTTCTCTTCCAAGATTCAAAAATAAATTGCGCTGATTACATGTAGATTCTAGAGTTCCGTACAAATATGCAGCTACAGATCTGAAAGTATCTTGGTTAATTATATCGAGTCAATTTCGAAACAATTTTAGTCTTTAATAGTGCAATCGTCAATAACTGTGGTTAATAAATCCTTATTTTAAATATGTAAACGTAGATAATACATTTTTTTAAATATAAAAGAGAGCTTGATTTTGTTTGGAAAATAGCTTCTTCATTATGAGAATGTACAAATAAAAAGAAGCATCTTAGACCAAAATTACAATATAAATCTCTGCTGTCATGATACCAAATTTTAGTATATTATACAATCTTCAATAAAATCTTTCGCGTGTATGTACAATTTAGTGTTTAAATCTACTTAAAATTATATATCGTCATTAAAACATTAACGCTCTTGAATTAAATCTCTTTGTCGGTTTCTGTTCTCTGTGTATACGTGTGCGCGTTTCTTAGGTATGTACAAATTACATCTCATTTCGGTACATTAAAAGTATGTTTCTTATATACAACCTCCTCAATCTTGATTGGAGTTTCGAGCAACTTTATTAATATTTTGCCCGACAATGAGAACGCATATTTTTAAAGATTTATGTCCCGGGTTATCCTGCAAGGATTCCAAGCCAGGATTCGGAGATCAACGAACTTTTGAGTTTTTTCTTTAAAGTTCGCATTTGCCTTCTACCTTTGGAAAAATTTTTGAAAAACAATTTTATTTTGATTTGTTTTGATTTGAATTCACAATTTTGAAATAAGCCAAATGACAAAAGAAATTTATTCTTTGTCGAATCTAATAAAATTCCTGATTCAACGACTTTCTGATATATGTACCACCATTCGACATAAGAAAGCAGCGCGAAAAGGATTCTAGGTGACTCTGAGAGAGAAAATTTTTCATTATTTACAAGTAGGAGTCATGTAAGCTCTATAACTTGGATTCTATTACGTATAATATTGGTATACAGTGCATATCATAGAAAGTTGGTCAAATCTTCGAGAATTATAAAGGAATTATTCAAGATGACAATCAACTTAAAAAATAAATCACGTCCCTAATCAAAATTCTCTGAAATTTCTCCAAAGATCGATTTCATATCTAGAAAACTGAATTTCAATATAGACAAGTTCCAGAGAAGTTTTTCTTCTAGGGTGCAACAAAACTTATAAGTTAAGAAATTAAATTCTAGGTTTATTTAAAATCTCATTTTGTAGTAAATAAAAAAAAAATTGAATCGAATTGAGTAACGGAAAATAAAAAAAAATGTGTATAATATATAAATCTCATTTGTATAAATCATAGAAAAATAAATGTAGAGTATGTTAAGCTAGTTTGTAAAATATTACATATCACTAACATTCGACACGTTCTCATCCGTATCACACAGAAGACCACCTTGACAGAAATTACATAAAGACACATTGAAAGCTTTCGGAAGAGAGGCAAGGGGAAGTTCGTAGTATTTATACATCAAAATAAATTCTCTCCTTTCTCCAAAAAACCTAAATTTTGTTCGAAACCATACGTTCTGTTAAAAAATAAAACTACGATCCTATTTACATCAAATACATTGCATTGGCACAGCATATTGCGTGCCCGGACTGCCAGCCAGGGTGCACATTTTTCCTTTTTAGAGTGAAAAAAAACCACTTCTGATACGTGTTTGAATTTCTTTATATCATACTGTTGTGGGAACAATGAAAACTAAAAAATGAAAGTAAAGGTTTGATAAAAGATATTTACAAGATGTCAAAGGGAATTTTATTAAAAACGTGATGTGAGAAATTTCAAGAATGACCTTTTATGTAAAATTTGAATGTTACAATCGATATTGATAAATCTAAGCGAAGTGGACTAAATGTATAATTCCACGATAAATATACATGCGCATTTATATTAACTATCTACAAAATTTCTCTAGAATCGATAAACTTGAACATTTTACGAGATATCGCATTACAAGTATGGTTGGCAGTCCTGGCTTTTAATGGAATGTCGTTATCTTATATATATCGATATAAGACCTATAACGAATCACTTACACCGGTAAACACTTCCTCTATCCTACAATGTGTAAAATAGTTTCATCTTTACGCAGTGACTCAATTTAAAACTGATAAAAGCCAATCGTGTCTATTTTTCTCGTCTCTAGCTAATATAAAACTTCCAGCAACTTGCTTTTTCAATGAATGATAAAATGTTATTTCATGAATTTACAAAATGAGCTCACGATAATGAAAATGCTATTTGAATCTATTCGAATCTAATGAAAATAAAAATTATTAATCCACGATTAACAATCAGCTTTAAAATGAGGACTCTAACTCAATCGATTTGCACGTTCAAATATTCACCTAGCACGTTCCTCGTACTGTATTATTTATATATTTTGAGTTTGGTCTAGATTAAAACTAGTGGTGTATAGTTATTATTTAATATAGACAATAATTCATATTAACAAAAGGTACCTAGGAGTGTTCGGAGTGTATAAAAAAAACGATATAGAAAAAGACTCACGAGGACTAGACTCAATTTTCTCGAGGAATTAGTTTACATTCCGATTAAGTACTCGTGAATGTTTTTCTTGCTTAACTCCCAGAAATAAAAAATAGCTGCCTGCATTCTGCAATCTCTTATTTTTTTATCTTCTATAAACGCTGAGCTGAAATTTAATAATTGCACACACTAAATATCCTCGGCAAGATTAACTCTACCCGTATTTACAAAATTCGATTCTTGCCTCCGGACAGTTCGTGTGTTCCTCTCATTCAAGTCCATTTTCCCACCCTGTTTCTTTTTCACTTAAAATCGCACCGCAGTCGAACTAAAGGTAATTTTCGGCACTTAACTGAAAATACGAAACGCAGATCTTAAAAACTGTTACACGTATCACAAGCGTAAATAAAAAATATTAATTCATCTCGCTTTCTACCTTGTATAAAACACACTAAGCGCTACGTTTTATCGTATCTATCTTCATTGCAACACGCGTATAACTTCGAAATTTTGTTGTTGCGTTCCTATCACTGTACTCCGTCTTTAAACTCTTTTTTTTGTCTAGAAACGAAAATGAGGCACTTGCCCAAGTTCCTCTCTTTTTATAGAGTTATATTTATACAGATCAAAATGCCAACAAATACACATGGAAGGCACGCCTCGTCTGCTGCGAATGCTTATGTCCTATGCAACGTCCCTTAATTTTTTTTCTTTTGCTTTGATCTAAGCACCTAACAGGCCACTACTAAGAACACAGTCCTCTAATCATATCACATTTTTCAATTACATCCTACTGTTTTCGCCATAAACCTGCGCCTTTTCACGTCGTGCCGATTAAGCCCCGAAATTATTTGCAAAAAGCTAATTAAGACCCAGAGAATTCTCGAGAATATCCACGATCAATCCTCCCTTTAGACTTTAGGGAACGTCCGCTAATTACATAGGGATAATTTCTGAAATTTTCGATCCCCTTTCTCTCACTGTAAACGAGATTTCAAGGAATTTCAACAGATTTCGAGGGATTAATTCATCATCTTCATAACATTTTAATCTTTTCTGACCATATTTCGAGAAAATCTTTATTTTAAAAATAATTAATATGCTTCACTAATTTTAAAGGATTTCAAGAGATTTTGAAATATTTTAAAAGAATTCAAGCAGTATTTTCAGGAATTTTAAAGAATCTCTAGGGGTTTTAATGAGATTTGTTAAATTAAAAAGAATTTTATAAGATTTCAAATGATTCCTCCAGACTTTAAAGGAATTCAAGAGATACCGAAGTATTTTCAGGAATTTTAATTGGATTTTCAAGATTTCAAGGGATTTTATATGATTTAAAAAGATCCTACGTAAGTTTAAAAGATTTAAGAAAATACCGAAGTATTCTCAAGAATTTTAAATGATTTCAAAATATTCCATGGGATTTTAAAGGATTTTAAGAAATGCCAAAGTATTTTCAGGAATTTCGAAGGATTTCAGGGAATTTTATCCGATTTCAAAAGATTCCATCGGATTTTAAAAGACACCAAAGTATTTTCAGAAATTTTATACGGTTTAAAAATATTCCATGGGATTTTAAAGAATTTCAAGAGATGCCGAAGTATTTTCAGGAATTTTGAAATATTTCAGGGAATTTCGATGGGATGTTGAAGATTTTGAGAAATACCGAAGTATTTTTAGGAATTTAAAATGATTTAAAAATATTCCATGTTATTTTAAAGGATTTTAAGAGATGTCAAAGTATTTTCAGGAATTTCGAAGGATTTCAGGGAATTTTATCCGATTTTAAAAGATTCCATCGGATTTTAAAGGATTTCAAAAGACACCAAAGTATTTTCAGAAATTTTATACGATTAAAAAATATTCCATGGGATTTTAAAGAATTTAAAGAGATACCGGAAATATTTTCAGGAATTTTGAAGGATTTCAAGGAATTTCAATAGTATTTTGAAAATTTCAAAGGATTTTATCTCGTAATATTTCGAGACATTTCACAGAATTTCCAGGATTTTAACCTATTTTAAGAGATTTTTATAGGATTTAAAAGATTTCAAGCTATTTAAAAATATTTCACGAACTCGCAGAGGATTTGCAAAGTATTTAAAGAATTTTAAGGGATTCTCAGGGAACTTTCTTATTTTAAACGATATTTTGTAAAGGGTTAAAGAAATTTCACGATACAAAATATATTTGAATCAGCATATTAGAAAAAAATCCCTTCAAAAAGATTTATGTAATCAAAGGACTCTCCCTTTTGAGAATTTTACATTTTGGAAAGCATTAGATTAAATCATCCAAATTATATTGGATTCCCTACCATTTACTTTATTTTAAAAACTTACTTAAAGTTCCGACTATGTTTTAGGTAAAAAAAACTATTTTTTTCAGTTTTCGATTTTTATAACTTAAAATGTAAAGATAAAAAATTATCTCAAATATAGGCTTTGTCTATAGTTTAACTGGAAAGGGCGCAAGAAAGTGAATCATTATCAATTCATCGCCATTAACAATTATTCACTTTCTTATACTTTTTCCACCTAAATTATAGACATACATTATTTTACAATTACTATAATCACCATTGAAATATAATTATCCTTTTTTGAACAACTTTTTCACTCTATATAAATCTAATAAATTTTATTATTACTTTGATATATAGAAACTACAATTAATTATATTTTGTTTTAAGGTCAATAATAAAGACCTGAAAAGAATTTTCTTTTCTTTTATAGAATTTAAGTATTATTCTGCAATAAAATTGGAATTTTTTTTATCTGAACCTTAAATCAATTTTTAAAAAATAAATTAAAAGTATAAAATCATTTCTTAAGGGCATGCGACACAGTGGAATTCCTACATTACCAACCTCTTTTTTCTATTGAACAAAATTTTTTTTTGAACCATAGAACTTTTTTTGTAAATCAAATATCGAACTCAAAATTTCAGGAGAGCATTAGAAGACATTATCCTACGTTTATGTACTGCATTTGAATCGAAATTTGGCAAAAAATTTCAGAAATAATTTTTTTTTTTTAATTCCGATTCAAATGCAGTACATAAACGTAGAATAATGTCTTCTTATTCTCTCCTCAAATTTTGAGTTCGGTATTTCATTTACCAAAAAAGTTCTATGGTTCACAAAAAAATTTTGTTCAATGGAAAAAAGAGGTTGGTAATGTAGGAATCCCACTGTGTCGCATGCCCTTAACAAAAAGGAGGATAACTGAGGTATTTCAAGAATGAAAAATGTTCATTTTCAATAGGCACCGAATTTCAATTCTCGAGAATTTTAGAACCCTCTCTCGGTTTCAAAATCCAAGCCCTTCAAAGCAAAGAATCATACGCAATGAAATTTCACAAAATAATTAACATTTGTTTAATTAACAACGTCATTGATCTTAAAAGTCTGAATCTGCAAAATTCAATGAATTTACAGAATTGAAAAGGCACAATATTGTACCAGTCAATTAATGATTAAAAAATAATTTTAGATTTAATATTGAATTTCAGGACCCTGAAATATAGGTTATTATTGCTAAATTTTTCTCCTGATAAAAAATCTTTTTGGTCTGAGGGCTTGGATTCCAAAATTAAAGCATTGACCATAAACGATCCAGGCGAATGTAAAATTCTAAAATTTTTCTTGAACAAAAACATAATACATCAAAAAGAAGGGTCGCTCTTTCTCTTGCATTTAGAATATCAAAATTTGGTTTAAAAAATAGTCTAAATATTTTAGATAACAAACGTCTTTCGTGATTTTTACTATCTGAAAAATTTTTAATGAACAACATAGATAATTCTGATCGCATTTACCTGCTCATCCACCACGCTTTCCATCTCAAGCGAATAGAAAACACATTCCTACTTCTTTTTCCGGCGAAAAAAATCCAAGTACCTAGTTACAACACACTCCAATTTTCAACATTTCCCAAACTTGATTAAAAAGTCCGAATTTTTTCGCCGGAGTTGAAAGCCTACAACAAATTTCATATCTTAGAAGACTGATTTACAATTTTTAAGGCTGAAGAGAAGATGATTTCACCAAAGACTAAGACGTACAGTCTCTCAAATCATACTTGTCTTTCCACGTGCTTTCTCTGAGCTCCCTCTTCAAAATGAAGATATCTTCATTAGTCACCTCCTCACAATGAGCTGAATTTTGCGGATACAAGCTTAAACACGCTTGTGGATCAGCATTATGAGAACGTGGTGCTGCATGCACAACATTTCTATACCCACTGGGTGGTTTCATAAAATCCAAACTTTCCTGCAGACGTGTATTGTTGGGATAAAATTGACGACTGTCCTTGCCGTCACCTTGCGCCACGTACATGATCATATCGTTGAAATTGGGAAGAAACTGGGGGTTGAAAAGCGAGAGGGACTTCTTGCTGACTCGACTGGGGTCGTGGGTGGGCACCATGTAGTGCTCACGCATTTCTCGAAATTCCGGCTGTTCGAGTGCGACGCTCCGCGAGGGACTTTCTTCATAAAAGTCCAGCAGTTCCAGCTTCTGGTTCGAGTAATTTCGGGCCGTGTCGTCAGCGACGGAGCGATTTAGCTTGGAATATATTTCCTGAGAGAGACCGCCCTCTTTACACTTGCGCCTCAAGCTGGCTTTGTATTGTTGCTGATAGGCAATTTGACCCATTTGCAGGTGCATCGAATCCAGGTTGACCTCGGAACTGTAACCTTTGTTGAGTGAAGGTTCGACTTCAGCACTGGCGTAGAGGTTGTTTTCTGAACTGCTTCCAGAGATGGTGCATGGTGTCAGATTGTTCCTGGACCTGAGCTTCTCGGATTCCCCGTCGTATTGGTCGTAGGGGTTTTCGGAATGCGACATGTCGGAGGAACTGGAACCCTCTGGGTCGGGGGGCAAGCCTCAGACGGCTTGTCGTCTTCTGTATCATATATACGTTTTCTTGACCTTCTGCATAGGCTTGTTCTCCGCAGACGAATTGGCATTTTTCCCGTTGGGATTTTTAGGGGGGACGTTCAGAACGAGGTTTATGGACTTGTTGTTGTAACCGGGTGACTCGGTGTTTTCCGTGAGGCGATTCAATTGCTGCCTCTGCTCAGGAGGATCGGGATAGGGTGCGCTCCGCAACCTTTGCGAAAACCAGAACCCCGATGCAAACCCCGCTATGAGGGAAAAGAAGCAGGTTCCTATCAAAGCTCCGGTTAAGGTGTGTGCGGAATACACAACTGGAGTTACTACCACACCTGGAACATAGAAAATTATGGTTCGAAAGGGCTACTTTCTTGTGGAAGATTTTGTGCTTGGAAAATAGGACTTTTGTCTATTATTGAGACTAATTTTCTACATTTATCTACTTTGTTGCGATCTTTGTTGTATATTGTTGTACTTCATGGCAGTTTTATTATTTGACAAGATATTATTATGTCTAAAAATTAATTCGGTGCTTTTACTTTGATGCTATGTGAATATCGGTCAAACTTAAATTTTTTGTCCGAGTCTTAAAATTTAAAACACAATCTAATAGGTGGTGGCCCTGCGGACTCAACCTCAACAATAATCATTAGTGAATATAATTGCGTCCGACAAGAAGCATTTGAGATAATGATCAAATCATTTAGGTGTCTCAGCTGCATTTTTTCAGTTGGACATTGGAATGCAAAAATAATGCAGTGTGTCGCCAATGTTCCCTGTCGGACATCATTAATAAACGAATGATAATAATAAACTAATGATTTTTGAAGTTAATCCGCAGAGCCGCGACCTATTATATTGTGTTTTAAGAGTTAAGTTTCGTCCTTTATTACCTTAGGGACCTTTGTGGACCTAATATTTACAGGTTTTGCATTAAAGCTCTGGAACTGAAACTTTTTTTGTCTTTAAGAAATTATTGTATCTTAATATTATATAATTGAAACGTAAAATTTGTTTTGTAATACCAATCACTTGCACAGTTGAACATATAAAATTATCCCCTGGCAGTACTTTGAATAATTTATAATCCTAAGTTGAAAAAGAATAATTTTTTGATTGTAAAAATGGTAAATTCTTGTAAAATATTAAAAATACAATAAAATACAAAATTACACAACAACAAAATATAAAAAGTACCAAACTTGTTTAAATAATAGAAAAACGTAATATTTCCTGTCATTTTGTAATTTTTTGTATTTACTTGTACTTTCGTATAGAAATGGTTGTAGTTGTTCGTGGTCATTTGTAAAAAAAATCATAAGGGAGTGGAAGATAAATTTCTTTTTAAATTAATTTTTGAAAATTAGGATTTTAAGGGCAGAAAATAATGGTCTATTATTTTCATGAAGTCCACTAGTTAGTAACATTTAAAAGGCCCAGTTATTTTGAAGAATGTACAAATTTTTTTTACACTTTTCACCTTTTTCTTTCGATTTTTATCGAGTAGTGTTATTTAAAAGAAAATTTTAGAACAAAAAGAAGCATATTTTAAAGGAGCGAAAACGTTCAAATTAATGAAATCGTTTTAGCTGGAGGAATTTTTTTCTCATTTGTGGGTTCACATCCGAAAAAAGTTAATAAAAATTTTTCTTGAAATCGGTCAACATATTTTCTTCTCTTTTTTTATTTAAAATTCTAAATTTTGACAATTTAAATCAATTTGTCTATTAGATTAAAATTACGGGTTATTTTGAATATTTACCTTTTTTACTAGTGAACAGTAATAAAAAATTCTAAAATCAAGAAAAAGTGTTTTGCCTATTTTAGAATTTGTTTAAAATGTTCAAAAAACATGTTTTTTTTTTAAATTAAGTTATGCACATTGAATTATGCACACTTTTTTGGTATAAAATTAAATGTCAATCCTGAAATTTCTTCTGCCTAAATCAAAGAAACGTTCATTAAAATATTCCAAAATCACAAAAAAAATACAAGATCAGAAAATTTCTAGATGTCTGCTCACAATTTTTTCCCCTTCAGCTCATTCGATTAATTTGAGCATTTTCACATTTTTTATCTAAAGCAAATTTTACACAGTTCATTATATGAAATTTGCATTTTACGCTATGTTCTAAAACAGCCAACACAGCGCTACAAATTTGGAACTACTCTGGGTAGTAATTTAAATTTAAATCAAAAATTTCCTCATTAATATTTCTCTAAATTTGTGAAAAGTCTCGATTTGAATTTTGAAGAAATCAAGTTGAACAAGTGCAAAGAAAGCGTTTAAACATTAATTTCAAGAATCGTAAAAATTTGAATAAATTTAAAATAGATTTTTCTTTAAATACTAAAATACACTTTTATGAAAATTATAAAACATTTCACAGCTATGATTATGAAAGAATATTCCAGGTAAAATTTTATTTTAGTTCAAAGTGAACAAAATAAATGTAATATCAAAAAAATAGTATTTTTTATTTCCTACATTCCATTGTATTAGTAGCACGTATCAGTAAAACATTAACCACACATTACAAAGGCAAATTAGCAACAAAACAATAAATAGAGAGAAAAATTTTAGCAGTATTTTCTATACGAATATGGTTCCAATGATGAATGAAACTGATACCTTTCACCGTAATGCTTGAATATGATAATATTTAAACAGTATAAGCGAGCGAAGCTGAATATGCAAATACGATCGATAAATCCACAACACAAATGCTTCATTATAAAATCAATTATGGTTTTGAACAATATTCAAAGTTAAATATATGTAAAGCAGACTGCAAACTCTAATGGCGAGATTAAATTTGAAATAAGCGGAAGTCAGGCCTCGGATCCACTTCAGATATAAAAAATAGTGTAAACGGTGTCAACAATTTGAAAAAAATAGTGTCAAAATAGTCATAAAATTTGTCAGGTATTAAAATTATGTATAGTCCGAATTAAAAAGTGTATTTTTTATAAGAATTTATCTTTTGTGGTTAAAAATGTTATTATTATTTGGTACAAAATTGAACTATTTTGTTGAAAACTAGTCTTTTTGGCAGAAAATATATTTTTTGATTAAAAATGAAACTGCCTAGGTAAAAAATTAATATCTTTCGGTTAAGAATTAACTTTCTTCTTGAAAATCTAAACTTTTTTGTAAAAAACTTAACAATTTGGTAGAAAATTTAACTTATTTGGTTAAAAGAGCAACTGTTTGGTTCAAAATTAATCTGTTTTAGTTGAAGTTTTGAGTACTTTGTTGAACATTCGTTTTTGTTGATTTTAGCCAACTAGTTTTTATTATTAATTACATTTTTTTAAAGCAATCAACCATTACATTTTTCGTCAAAAATACATCGTTTTAGGTTGAAAATTTGAATTCTCGGGTCAAAAAATCAACTGATTTGTAGGAAATTAGTCTTTCTGTATTGAAAATTCAACAATTTGGCAGTAAATTTAACTATTTTGTACCAAATTCGTTTTTGAAATTGAAAATTAATTTTCTAGAATGTAAATTTATCTACTCCTTTTTTTGTTAAAAAGTGATATTCTTTAGTTTGAAAATTCAGCTAAAAAGACTAAAATTACATCCATTGTTCAAAATATTTAGTTGGAAATTTATATAATTTAAAACAAAATCAATCTTTCCTCTTGAAAATTAAACTATTTGGTTAAGAGTGCAACGATTTGGTTAATAATTAATCAATTTTGGTCATTAAGTCAACTATTTTGTGGAAAGAATTTCATTTCTTCATTAAAATATCAACTATGACCATTTTTTTGTTGAGAATTAATTTTTTTTTCGTCGAAAATTCAACTATTTTGTTAAAAATTCAACAATTTTGTTAAAAAGTCATACCTCTTCGTTATTAATGAACTATTTTAACATTTATCTTTTTGTTTGAAAATTCATATCTTTATGTATTAGTCTTTTGATCTTTATTGGTTAAATTGTAACTGGCTGGTTAAAAACCAATAATATGTTTCGGTTCAAAATTCACTTTTTTGTTGGAAATTTAGATGTATGGTAGAAGACTCGTATTTTTCGCTCAAAAATTTAACTATCTAGTAGAAAATGCAAGCGATTTGGCTCAAAATGTATGTATTTTGTTGAAAATTCGTCTTTTTGGCAGAAAATCTATTTTTTAATTGAAAATGGAACTGCCTAGGTAAAAAATTACTATCTTTCGGTTAAAAATTAACTTTCTTCTTGAAAAACTAAACTTTTTTGTAGAAAACTTAAAAATTTGGTAGAAAATTTAACTTATTTGGTTAAAAATGCAACTGTTTGGTTAAAAATGAATCTGTTTTAGTTGAAGTCTTGAGTAATTTGTTGAAAATTCGCTTTTTTTGTTATAGCCAACTGGTTTTTATTATTAATTAAAATCTTTTTTTTTTTTTTGAAAAACCAACCATTACAATTTTTTTCATAATTTATCGTTTTAGGTTGACAATTTCAGTATTTAGTTGAAACTTTAAATACGTTTTTTTTGTTGAAAAATTTTTTTGTTTCCATTCTTGAAAATATTTAGTTGAAAATTTATATAATTGGTTAAAAGTGCAACGGTTTGGTTAACAATTAATCAATTTTGGTTATTAAGTCAACTATTTTTTTGAAAGAATTTTATTTCTTGGTTAAAATATCAACTATGACAATTTTCTTGTTGAGAATTCATCTTTTTCATCCAAAACTCAACTACTTGGTTAAGAAATAATGACATTAGCGGACAATTGAGAGAAAATAGTTTCTTTGGTATAATTTTTTTAATATTAGCAAAATGGAGTAATCACTCAAAAATAGTGTCAAATAGTCTGTACAGTGTATGGATTCCGATGCTTGAAAAGTGCAAAAAAAAAAAGATTTTGTAACGTCTCACATTATTTTTACTCTAAATATTTTGAAAAATCTCGATTTCACTCGCTTATTTTTTCAATTTAATTGCAATCAAAGATTATTCTTAATAAAGTTTGATGAATTGAATATCTTCCTTTATATTATATTGAATAATTTTGTATTTTAATTTTTCTGTCTACTGGTCCAAACAATATTTATTAGAATATTGATTGGACCAGTAGACAGAAAATTAACATAAAAAATTATTGATTAATTTTACCCAGTCAAGAACCTTAACATCAAAAATAAATTAAATTATATTTCTTGAAATTAGTTTTTGTTAAATTTTAAATATTTCTACCTACTTAATATTAATATTTAATAAAAATATAACTAGTATCAGTTGAAAAAATTGTGGAAAAAGGTAGGGAGACACAAATTATTACCTTGTGGCTCATTAGCTCTTGGTTGCGTACGACTGTATTGATTGTCTCGATCCAGCTCGATAACAATTTCATTGTCTCGTTCGTCGGGCTGCTCTCCACGCCCAATTCGGGGCGGAATCGCTGGTGGTACGGATTTCGCCATTTCTGAAGCAATATTCGCTAATTGACAGGGACGCCCAGTTCACACATATTTCAGAGAGATGATAGCAAAAGCAAAAGTTCGCCAAAGCAGAACTCACAGACGCGAATTTTAAACAAGCGTGCAGATTAGAAACAAATGTACGTATTGTATTTCCGAATATTCGGAAATGGAAGCGCAAAAAATGGAAATGCCAGAAAAATTGGATGAAAACTCAACACCTTGTTAGCCTGTTTTTCTTATTAGCAAATATAATTGTTTGCAGGGTCAGTTTTTATATTTAAAAAGCTCAGGTTTCTTGGAAGTTTTATGCAAAAAAGCAAACGGAAACCAACGAGTAGATAGAATTTTTTGTATTGTAAATGCAGCATTGATAAAATAGAGAGTCAGAGTTGCGAAAAGGATGCAGATAAAGGAAACAAAAATGAAAAAGTTTATTTTTGTAGAGAGTAGGAGGCTGCTGGTTCCACTCGTCGATTCCTACCTTACCGACATCGAGATCGTTTGACAGCTTAAGTGGTCCGTGTCTGTGCTAACTTTATAGTATGTTTCGTTTATGCGAAATTTGTTTCTCATAATAGGGAAGTTTACCAGCCGCTAGGTAGCGAAAATTCTGATTGGATAAATGCACAATTTAAACTAAAGAAATGAATTTTCAACTAAAAAAGATAAATTTTTAACCAACAATTGAAGAGTTACATTCTCAACCAAAAAGACGAATTTGTCAACAAAAGAAGATTGATTTTCTACTAAAAAGACAAATTTAAACCAAAAAGAAAAATGAAATTTCAACAAAATGGTTGAATTTCTAACTAAAAAGATTTTTTAGTCAAAGAAAAAAAAATTCAACCAAATTTTCAAGCCAAAAAAACGAATTATCTGCAGAAAAAAGCACAGTTGAATTTCCCATTTGAAATTACAACATTTGCCACTTTTTGTCATAGAAAAATAGAAAACTTTGGAGAATTGTACTTCGTAACGTTCTATCAGTAGATGATAATTTTATATTTGTAAAATTCAGAACTAAAGAAAAACTCACCAGTAACTAAAATATTGAATTTTTTTCAGCTGAATGACTTGTGTTTTTACTTTATTTTATGAATAAACTATAAATTTTTATTATTAATTTGAATAACAAAAGCAATTTTTGACTAAAGCTGCTAGCGCTATCTATCGGCATGTAAACTCGCCTATTGCAGTTTTTACGTCATCAAGAACTTTCTCGATGTCGGTAAGGTAGGAATCCAAGATTAGAACCACCTGCCCTTCCATTGTAGAAAATAATTTAGAAGATACGGATCAATTTCAAAATTGAGATTTTTAAAATTGAACAGTTTCTTCTGAAAATAGGTAAATGTCAAGGAATTCCAGATAAAGAATTTGAAAATGCTTCTTACCAGGTTCGTATCCGCATCCTTTGTGTTTACCATTTGCGATATCTTGGAAGAGCGTTTTCTCTGCATCGTTGACGTGCAGTTTCGTTGGCACGGCTACGCAGAGATTTGTGGTTGCGTCCCAGGCGCAATGGGGATCTTGTAGAGCAACACAAGCCGTACAGGAATTGGCAGTAGGGGAATCACAGTGATGTAAGGGAATGGCTCGAATTTCTGAGTCGGCAACCACAACTAATTTACTGGCCTCTCCCGCTAGGTGAACGACCTGCAGGTCTTTCACAGCTTCACCTTTAGGAAAAAAAGATTTTTTTTATCCAGGAGTGAAGCGACTATGAAGATATTTGAATTTTCTCGAAGAAGAGAGACTCTTACTTGAAAAGGAAAGTATTTATTTAAATAGATTCTCACCATATTTGAGCACTTGGACGTCACTGATGATATTTTCACCAGGACTACTTCGAGAGTCGGGCGCTTTTGTATTCAAAGCCTTCAATACTCTGCCGTCGTCTGAAAGAAAATGAGAAATTTAGCTTTTGGAATCAATGTGCGATAAATATTGAAAAAATCATTAACGGACTTCAGAGCCCCAAATGCTCTCAAAGCTTCCCCTGTTTTAAGAGTTTCGTGAATTATAGGGAAATACATTATTTGAAATAAAATAAATGTAGATAACATATATCTAAGATTTCAAGTCGAAATATTTTGCATTATCAACAAAATAGTTTTAATTTTCAAACAGAAAAGATGAATTTTTTATAATGGAGTCAAATTTTCGACAACAAAAATTAATTTAAAACCAAATAGTTGAACTTCCCTAAAAGACGAATTTTTAACGAAGAAAGAATTTTAATTTCAAAAAGAAAAAAATGCAACCAAATAGTTGCATTTTAAAGAAAATAGCTAAATCCTTAACCAAAACAGATTTATTTTCAAGCAAACAGTAACATGTACGACGAAATATTTGAACTTTTAGGAAAAAGTGGCGATTTTTTAAATAAAAGTTGATTCTTTTAACCAAATAGTTGAATTTTCAACCAAGCAAGATTTTTCAGAAAAAAAAGAATAAAAAACTGCAATCAAATGGATGAATTTTTTACAAAATAGTTTAACCTTCGACGAAAACAGATTAATTTTTAACTAAAAAGTTGCATTTTCAAACCAAAAAGATCAGGTTTTAACCCAAAAAGACGATTTTTAAACAAAAAAGTGAATCTTAAAAAATAGATAAATTTTCATTAAAAAATGTGAATTTCGAATGAAAGAGATCAATTTTCTATCAAAACCGCGAATTTCCTAGCAAAATATTGAATGTTCAATCAAGGAGGTCGATTTTCTATCGAAAACGCGAATTTTAAACCAAATGGTTAACTTTTCAATCCAAAATATGAATTTCAAAAAAGTTAATATTCAAGAAAGTAGCAAAATTGTCTATAAAAATAGTTGAACTTTCAACACAAAGAGAAAAATTTTTAATCAAAGTGATTAGTTTTCTTCCAAAAAGAAGAATTTCAACAAAGTGTTTAATTAAAAAACAGCATTTCAAAGAAAAAATTGAATTTGCAACCAAAGACATAAATATTTTTAAAAAAATTGAATTTTAACAAAGCAGTGAAACATTCAACCAGGCAGTTGAATTTTCAACCCCAAAAATATAAATTTTCAACAAAAAAGTTATTTTTTTACCAAATAGTCAAATGTTTAAAAAAATAGTAAAATCCTTGAACAAAATGATTAATTTTCATCCAAACAGTTGCATTTTCAAACAAAAAAGATTGAATTTCTACCAAAGGAGATAAATATTTAACAAAAAAGTTAATTTTATATCAAAATATTTGAATTTTTAACACAAAAAGATGAATTTTTCACCCAAAAAAGACGATTTTTCAACGAAACAATGGAATTTTCAACCAAACGGAGAGTAATTAAATTATAAGTTCGAAATTAAATTAAAAAAAAAGAATTTATAAAAAAGCAGGTGCATTTTCAACCAAAGGGATGAAGCATCTACCAAAATAGATGAATTAAAAAAACCTAGTTTTCTACAAAACAGAAATATTTTCAACCTAAAAATATGAATTTTTAATCAAAAAGTTATTTTTCTACGAAATAGGTGAGTTTGAACCAAAAAAGTGAATTTTCTATCAAAATAGATGAATTTTTAACACAAAAAAGGTGAATGTTCAACCAAGGAGATTTAATTTTCGGCCAAAAATGACGAATTTGCTACCAATGAAATGTATCTTCTACCAAACATTTTTTTTTATCAACGCAGTTATACTTTTACCTAAGTAATTGAATTTTCAACAAATAAAGATGAATTCTTAACGAAAAATGTAATAGTCGAATTTTTTAAGAAAAATAATTTCTTCTACCAAAATATGATTTTTTTAAGTTGAATTTTTAACAAAATATAATTTTGAACCAAAGAGATAAATTCTGAACTAAAAATATAATGCTTCGTTTTTCAACCAAAAATATTAAATCTTTAACAAAAAGCAGTTGTATTTTTTAAATTAAATTCTATCAATTAATTTTGCACTTAGGCAAAAAAGAAACGAAAAAGGGAAAGTTTCTTGAAAATAGCAAAAAGGAATTCTTTAAAAAAAGGGACAAAATTAAGGAGTGGGGTAAAGTATGTGAAGTCTGTATTGAGTTTTTTCCTACCAGTTCCAATATAAAGTACGTCGTAAGCTTTTCCGTCGAGGGCTTTGACTTGTGGATCGACTGCCACTTTAGTGAATCTGTAACTGAAATAAAGTACAGAAATGAATTTCAAGAGTCTATATTTGTTTTAGATTGAAAAAATGGAAAAATTAAGAAATGAGCGCCTTACTTGAAGGTGACTTTTGATATGACAGGTAGAGCAAAGAAAGATTGAACAGCATCGTCCATGAGAGGATGAGATTTGACAAAGTTGACAGTGACATCCGGAAGTGTCCTCGAGTCGTTGACGCAAGCTCCAGGTCTTGGTTCAGGGACTTTTTCTGGAAGTACCCTTAACCAATTGCTATTGATAGTTTCCTGCTCCTTGAAAGCTCCTTGGAAGACCTCAAGCACGTTTCTCATGGCGAATGCACAAACGGCAGAACCACCAATGGAATTGACAGGAGTCGTGAACACTCCGTAAATTAATTGTGTGTGCTCGCCAGCGTATACCCCTTCGGTCACGTCGCTCGTTGACTCTGAAATCAGAAAGAAAAAATTCTCTTTTTTAATCTACGATTACAGTTTTAATATTATTTTTTATCTCCAGGACTGACTTAAATTAATGTATTTAAAAATGAGCCAAAGTAGGCCTCATATCGTCTCGAAACACGTCTTCAGTCTCGTCTTGAATCCAGTCTTTAATCGCGCCTCGAATCTCGTCTTAAATCGCCCCACGAATTCGAATCAGAATGTGCCTCAAAAATTAGTTAACTTTACAATCAAAGAAATGCATTTTCAACCAAAAATATTAATTTTTAGTCAATTAATTTTCTAACACAAAAGTGTAATTTTTAATAAAATGCATGTTTTTATCATGAAATAGTTGATTTTTCAACTAGAAAGATACATTTTTAACCAAAAATACAAAATTTTCAACAAAACAGATGAATTTTCAACTAAGAAAGATAAACTTAACTCGCCTATAATCGCACCTCAAATTTCGTCTCATTATAATTTAATACAATTGAATCGATACAAACCATTCAAAATGCAGCTTTTAGAATTATAAGAAAATTTACAAGCGAAATAAAATTAATCTTAGAATTATCTACCTGAAAAGGTAAAATTTAACAAAAAATATATTTTTTAACCCCGAACGATGAATTTGAAACCAAATAGCTATGTTGCAAAAAAAAAATTGTCAACCAAATTTTTGCATTCACCACCAAGTAGTAAATCTTAAAATAGAAGGAGATAAATTTTAGACAAAATATTTGAGTTTTTAACCGGACAGTTACATTTTTGAGCCGAAAATATGAGTGTTTGAAGAAAAAATTGAATTTTCAAAAAAAAATTTTCAACTAAAAACATCACTTTTTTACCACAAAAGATGAATTTTCAATCAAAATAGACGAATATTCTATTCAAGAAGGCAAATGCTCAACCCAAAGCTTAATTTTTGACAAAAAAAAAAACTTTTTTCAGAAGATAATTGAATTTTGAACCAAGTATTTGAATTTTCAAACAATAAAAATGGTTTTTAAACGAAATGGTCCAATGTTTAAACAAAAATGATTAAAATCCAACCAAACAGTTGCATCCACAACCATATAGTCAAACTTTTAATAAAAAAGACTATAAAAAAAGTAATATGTTGGCTTTTCTTACACCACAAATGTTTTTATATTTTTTTTAACAAAGGTTGTTTTATTATGTACTGCTATTAAAATAAAACTGACCTTTATTTTATTAACTTTAAGGTCTTTTATTAAAAATTGAACAAAATTTCCGTTCTGGAAAAATTCCTGGTCATTTCCCGGGTTTTCAGTTCACTGGCCACCCTGGAATTATTTCCGTAAAAAGAGTCATTATGATGGCAATAAAAAAAAAAATAGTTTCTAGTTATTTTCATTTGCTCGAAAAAAAAGGTTTCATGTGGTTTATTAAATTGACTAAAATAGATTGCAATCTCCTGGTACTTGTGAATGAATGACTGCATATCGAAAGCGATCAAATTTGAAATTGAACAATGTTAAAATTAATTTGAATTGCAAACCTCAAAAAACGAAAATCAAAGCAAAAGGTAAGATTTTTCGATTTTAATAGAAATTGTAAAGTGGAACAGTTTTTAATTGAGCAGTTTATTTTAACTTTGAAGTTATCAGAATTAAACGAAAATAAATTTCCAGGGTGGAAAATTGTAAGTATTTGAACAATTTCACGTTGAAACGTTTCAGTTTGACTCATTTTGAAAATTTCAAATCTTTTAAACTTACACCTTATCATTTTTTTTTACTTTTTCACTTGCTTCCAATTCAAAGTCCCAAAAAGGGATTGTTAAAAGTTGTGAATCTTGTATGAAATACAAATTTTTTGTTATGAAAAATTTGTGTTTCTAATGATTTTTTATTCAAAAATACCACTTTTAGGTGCAAAACACCAGCGTTATCTAAACTTGCAAAAAATCATTTGCGACAATGCGAACTAACATAACAGAACATTGTTCAAATTTGTCAATCTCATTCGAAATCTAATCATTTATGTTTAAAATAACAGATTTCCTTTGAAAAATGTTAACATAACTTTGGACTGTTAAGAAATTGCAAATATTATTAGAAATATTACAATGATTTTCGTTTTAAAATACCAAAAAACGTGTAAAACGATAACACAACCTAAACATATTAAAAATTAAAAATAAAACTATAATATAAACTTTAATTTGCGAAAAGAAGTAACTAAGGCAGCCTGAAAATGTTTAAACTTCTAAGTTTTATTATTAAAAAAATCAATGAATTTACATTTAATGATTTTTTGTTAAAAAATACAAAGTTCAAATGAAAAACACCAACATTACCGAAAGTGGTTAACAATTGAAAATATTCTTTGAAATATAATACATTGATTTAGAATTTATTATATTTTAAATGATTAAAAATTTTTGAAATATGCGTAAAAATTGTTTTTAAACTCCGATTTCTTGTAAAAAGCGTTAATATAACTTGAGAATGTTATAAAATTGCAATTCTTATTCGAACGATGTTTTTTGTTTTAAAATACCAGTTTTTGACGTAAAACGCTAACATAATCTAAAATTATTAACATTTGTTCATCTTCTTGGAAAATATTTTTTTTATTGAGAATGCCAATTTCTAACGAAAAATACTAACATGATCCAAAATTGTTATCATATTCTATATCTTAGTTTGAATTATAATAATAAATATGAATCTTCTTTGAAACCTAATGATTTTTGTTGAAATAACGCTAAACTGTTGAAACATTTTTCATCTTTGAAATCTAAAAATTCCTGATTAGAAATACCCATTTCCAATGTAAAAAACTAATATAACCTACAATTCTTGAAAATGGGGAATCTTCAGGAACAAAATCTAAACATTTTAGACGTATGAAGTCTTCTTCGACATTTAATGAATTCATATTAAAATTATTTGAAAAAATACTAATATCCATTTAGAATAATTTTTTAGATAATTCGGGAGTTGTAATCGAACCGCACGAGTGTTTAAAAAGCACAAATTTTTCTTAATTCGCATAAGGTTTTCTGAATTTTCTTCCTATTAAAAAGGATTATTTGTAGATTTAATTTTTTTAAATTTAAAATTTACGATGCAAAACAACTTCAAGTGATAACACGCCAATCATATTATCAACAATGATTGCGAGATTTTCGAGATATATCGTTACACAACTTTTTTAGATACATTATTGTACTAACAAAATTTTAATTATTTTTAAAATAGATATTAGAATCGTTGAAAATCTCCTAGGAATTTGTAAACTCGATACGATGCTGCGCTGACTAACTGTAACTGTAACGAATTAATTTTTCTCTGATATAACGGTAGTAGTAACAAATCGATTTCTCTCCAGCTGAACAAATTAAAAAATTAGTTTAAATTACGAAACAAACTCGATGCTTAATGCAGGCTCGAGTTTAGAATTGGGAGTTCAATTATCATGCGCTATAAGGTAAATAATCGTCTGCGCTAGAAATACAAAAGTGGGAACTCGGATACAAAATTGATTGTTAGCTGTGACAGTCTATCGCTGGCTGCGATAGCTAACTTATTGCTCTAGTTTTCAGCAAACGGCGCACAACATTAATCTCGAGTTTCTTGCTGTTTGTTCGGTTGGGACTTGTAATTCAGATTTTCGAGACAAAGATGGATGTGAGACTTCGTTATTTTGCATGCGTGCAAGAAGTAAGAAGCAGCTCGCTCTAAAATCTAAACTTTCTCAACTTTGGTCTCATCCATTATTTCCTCAGATTTTACAGACCAAAAATGCTTGAAAAAATAGAGGAAATATAATGACTTTCAAGAAAATAGGGGAATAATATAGAGGAATAAATTCTTTTAAATCAAATAAATGTACATAGATACAAAAATTGATTAATTTTCTACCAAAGGGGATAAATTAACAACCAAATAGTTAAATTATCAAACCAAAAAGAGGTATTTTTTAAAAGACCGTTCAATTTTAAAGAACAAAGATGCATATTCATCCAAGCAGTCAAATTTTTAAACTAAAAACATACACAAAATTAACAGCAACCAGCAAAGATGCATATTTAACAAAATAGTTGAATTTCTAAGCCAAAAGAACTAATTTTTAGAAGGCAAATGAATTTTGAACGAACAAATTTCTGTTCAACCAAGAAAATTGAATTTTGCATTAAAAAAGATGAATTTTCTGCCATGAAAGATGAACTTTCAATCCAAAAGGATTGAAATTCAACAAAGCAGTTGGATTTACGACTAAAACAGATGGCTTTAACAAAATAGTGGAATTTTCAACAAACCTGAAAAGGATTAAATTTTGATAAAAAATAGTCAGATTTCCTTAATTTTCTTTTTTAAATTATAAATTACTTTACAAGATGAGAATAGAAAAGATATCTTATTAAAGGTTCTGACTGTACGAAGTATAATATATTGAATTAACATGTTTTGTAATAAACCAATTTTCTTTTTTTCTTTCTCATGTCCCTGCACCAGACAAGAAAATAAAGAGGAAAATATTTACTTTATTTTCTTTCAGAGGAAAAGTATTACAGTCTCGAAAGGAAAAAAGAGGAGAAAAATGAGCAAGTTTAAAAATCGAGTCGTTTCGTCCTTCATTTCTTGAGCTAGAACTTATACACCGATTTTTTATGTATCCGTCGTTGAGACTTTTCAAAGGCGAGTGCCTTTTTTCATGTCTCTGGAAATCTTCGATATCTACCGGAACTTTGGAAAAGTTTCTCAAATTGATGCAGCTGGAGTTTTCATTGAATGACTCGCTTTAATGCTTTTCAGTTTAGCTATAATGATTGACTTGATTTCAGGAAGAGGATGAGTTGAAGTTAATAACTTAATTTAGACTCGCTGTATTAATCACCCGAGCAAGACTAATTTTACCATCTTCAAAGAGAAATTCAGAATATTGGTTTGTGGCCACCAGTGACGTAAGTTTCGAGTATGTCAACTTCTTGAAGATGCTCATGTGTTTATCTTCAGAATCGATCTCATGATCTTGCTGATCTCATGATCGCCTTGGAGAGTTTTAATTTTGTCAAATCAATTTTGTCCTTCAGGGTAAACAAAAGTATTAATTTTAGCCTGTTTACAGGGTGGACAAAAAACTTAATTTTCAAAAGGTCCTGAAATTTTCAACAACTTTTTTTATAAACAGAACAAAACAATCTAACCTAAAAATTTAATATTTTCAACCCAAAAAATTTTTTGTTACCATAAAAGATGAATTTTGACAACAAAGATGTCTTTCTAAGAAAAAATTTTTTTATTAAACAAATTGTTGAATTTCCAATCAATAAAAATTATTTTCAACCAAATGGTCGAATTTTCAAGGTCAACAAAAAAACAGTTGCATTTTTAACCGAATAATTGAATTTGTCGATGCCAATAGAATTTTCAACAAAAAAGGATGAATTTTCCAGCAAAGAAGACAATTTTTCTGCCCAAATAGACGAATGTTACTTAAATCTTCTACTTAGAAAGATGAATTTTCAAGCTGCAAGGCTGCATTTTTATCCCAATAGAAAAAGATTAATTCCGAAAGAAAAATGTAATAGTTGATATTTTAACAACCACAATAACTAACAATTTTCAACAAAACAGTTAAATTTCCAAACTTTAATTTAAATAATTAAAGTTAATTTTAATTAATTTAAATTAATTTAAATTAATTTAAATTAATTTAAATTAAATTAAATTATTTTAAATTAAAAAAAAAAAATTTTTTTAATTTTTTAAAATTTTAATTTAATTAATTTCAGTTAATTTTCCAAGAGGACGAATTTTTTGTTTAAACAGACGAATATGCAATAAAATAGTTGACTTTTTGACTAAAAAGATAATTTTGTAAATATTACCTACATTTTCAACAAAATAATTTAATTTTTAATTTAATAATGGAATGTTCCACCTAAAAAAAATGCGTAATCAACCAAATAGATGAATTTTCAAATAAAAGGTACATTTTTTAAGAAAGAGCTGAATGTTCAACAAAATAATTAAATTATCGACAAAGTATTTGATTTTTTAACCAAATAGTTTGATTTTAAACCCATAAAGATGCATTCTCAACAGAAAATGTAAAAGTGGATATTTCAAACAAAAAAGATAAAATTTCTACTGAAAGGGGTGGAATTTAAAATACAAAAGACGAATTTTTACCCCAGAAGGTTAATTTTCTACAAGACGAGACGAAGTTTCACACAAATAGTTGCAATTTTAATTAAAAAAGATAAATTTCCAACCAAAAAGGGAAAAGTTAAATTTACGTTAAAAATATCAATTTTCAACAAAATAGGAAAATTTTCATATAAGAGGTTAATTTTACACAAATAACGATTTTTTAACCAAAAAAGAAAAAAAGTTAACCCAAATTGCTGAACTTTCAAGCCAAAGAACGAGTTTTCTGTAAGACATATGAATTTTCAACATAAAAGTTAACTTTTGAAATGAACATTTTTTAATTAAAAAAAACGGATTTTCGACAAAAAAAAAACAAGATTTTTCAGTCCAAAAAGAAAAAACCTAAATAACTGAATTTTTAATTAAAATAAAATAAATCAATTTTCAACAAAATAATTTAACTTTCAACCAAAGAGATGACTTTTTACCAAAATAGAATGAAAATTTAAATAAGATTTTGAAATTAAAAATTAATTATTTCAAAATTCCTGAATTTTCCTGGCCAATAAAATTCTCTGACTTTTCCCTGATTTCCAGGTTTTTCCAGACCTACGGATATCCTGGTTTATCATTTTAATAAATTAGAGTTTCCGAGGTATTTTTAAGTCTTCATTTCCTCACGGACAGTTTACTTTCACATGGTAGATTAATTTCTTGCCACGGATAATTAAATTTCATATGGAAGATTAATTTTTCAAAAGAAGGCTCGTAAATCCGAGATAATGTTCTAATTACTCAAGAGCGGTAATTCGCAATTATAAAAACGTGCATAGCAACTCAACCAGGGATTTTTTATACCGTTCTGCGGTCACAATCAGAGATTTAATCAGAGTAATTTATATTTTCGTTAGAGATCATTTTATTTGTTCATTTCAAATTATAAATACAAAAAAAATTAATAATGTATAAAATGATCTTTGCGAGGAAAAAGCATGTTTAATTCAAAAAGAATAAAAGTAATCCTTAAGTCAATGTAGTTGCCTGGAAATTTGTTAATTGCTGTAATTTTGCATCTAGTGGCTGGAGAGGGTTTTTCTTTCTGGCTTGAGAACGGACTTGGAAAGAAGTGCAGAGGGTAACTGAAGTATCTCTCGAAAGGAGGTGAATTTCTTGTAGCGCCATTCAAACTTTCTTGACGTCGTTTCTCGACGCGATAATTAACTTTTAATTACTTTTCGCACACAGTGGCAAGGTCTGCAGATATTTTAGGAGGACTGCAGCAAACCAGATGCTCACGTAAGGAGAAATTAAAGAATTGTTCCTTTGGCAATTAGTTAATTTAAATGCTTGCCTTTTCATTTTTCACTCTATTCCATATTCAATTTTCAGATTTAATTCTCATAAGCGATATCAGAAAGTTAATTACTTGGAAATTTCTTATATAAAAGCTGAGACACATTTCATTTAAATCAAGAACAGTAATCCCAAACCTAAGACTTCTTATTAGTTAGAAAAAAAAACATAACGAAAGGTTTTTCCTTTTTGAACAAATTGTGGAGGTTTCTAAGTTACAGAATTGAAATTTTAATTAGAATTTAAAAATTTTTTAAGTAGGGTGGTTTCATTCTATCCGCTTTGATGATCCTGATTTTTTTGGGTATATTTTTGCGTAGTTTAAAATTCAAATATTTTGAAATCACGTACATTTTTTTAAACTGGATTCCTCAAATAGTTGTACAATTTCAAATTGATATCTCTCCAAATCGAATAATTATAAAATCGACTATTAAAATGTTTGCAAGAGAAATTTGTCTTATAGATTTTTGTAAATTTAAAATTGGTAAATTAATAGTTTTCATAGTCAGTCTAAAACTCGAAGGGTTTAAAAATGAATACCAATTTTTAAGGATAATTAAAGTTCGAAAAATTGAAAGTGAAGTTTAAACGATGGCGCACTTTTAAAATGAAAACTGAGAAAGTGGAAAAATTAAAAGTAGACAGCTTTAGATTTAAAAATGTATAAGATTCAATAATTAGTTAGCTTTCAAGAACATAAATTAAATACTTAAATATGCAGAATTATACAATTTGAAATGTAAGGTAACCATACAGAATAAAAAATTATAGATATAAAAAAATAATTTTGAAATTAAAGTTTCAAAGATTTATAAATTCTAAAACTAGGTATTTAAAATTCAATTATTTGTACAATAATTTAAAGTATTCCAACAAGAAACATTGTAAATAAAACGAAACCATTTGAAATTTGAAACGAATGTTCAAAAGAATAGTTAAATTGTCGAACAAAGAGATGAATTTTCAATAAAAAAATGAATTTTGAGCTAATTAGTTTAATTTTTAATAAATTAGTTTATTTTTCAACGAAGCAGTTAAATTTTTAAGCAAAAAAGACGAATTCTGATTAAAAAATATAATAGTTTACATTGCAAAAAAAAGCGTACGTTCAACATGGGGTTAAATTTTCAATTACAAAATATGGCTTTTTAAACAAATAGTTGAATTATCAAAAAAAAAAAAAAATTTAACAAAATATTTGAATTTTTAACCAAATAGTTAAATTTTAAATCTACAGAGATGATTATTATCCAAAAAAGTTTTTTCAACCCAGAAAGATGACTTTTTTTACCAAAAAGGTGATTTTTTAATCGAAAAGAACGAACTTTCTATCCAAAAGAGTTGAATTTCCGACCAAAAGAGCTAAACTGCATATTTTATTAGTTTAACTCTCAAATAAAAAGGTGGAAATTTTCAACCAAAGATGGAATATTTACATTTTTATTTTAAAAAAATCCCTAAACGAAAAAAAGGAAGCGAATTTGCAAAAAAATAATTAAATCTTCAACCAATAAAGCAGTAAAATTTATAACCAAAGAGATCAATTCTAAACCGAAACAACAGACTTTCAAAGTGGAAAATTTAGGAATAATTATTATTTTACCAATAGTTTTTATAACTGAATTTTTTCTTACTGTCGCTTCTTACAATTTTTTAAAATGGTGGTTGAATTTGAATAAACCATGGCTTATTCTTTTCCAATCCTTTGAAATCTTTGGACCCTATAATATCCCATAGTTTTGGAAAACTTGCAATTTCTTCAACAATTTTGCAAACTTTCAAATCATATGAAATCTGACGAATTTTCTTGAAAACTTCCTAAAATCAGTAAAAAATCCCTTGAAATCTGTTGAAATCTCGTAAAATTTATCAAAATTCCTCGAAATGTTTTCAAATAATTAAATCCCTTAAAATTTGTAATTTTAAGATAACAGATGCCATTTTAGCCAATGCAGTAAATAAGTTTAAAGCGATTCTTTGGAATGAAATTTAAGGTCTTTTCCAGGCTTTTCAGGTCAAGAAGTCAAGTTTTTCCAGATCTGTTTTTTTAAAGAATGCAAAACCATAAATAAACAAATTATTATTTTTTTTCGAACATAAGTCGTCTTTGAAATCTTTGAAATCTTTGAAATCTTTGAAATCTGTGTGCGATCTGTGAAACTTTTGAAATATTTTCGAATTCTTTGAAATCTTTTGAGGTACTTCAAATCTTTGTGAAATCTTGAAATTTCTGTGAAATCTTTTGGAATATTTAAAAATTTTTGTAAAATATTTGAAATCTTTGTGAAATTTCTTGAAATTTTTACGAAATCTTTGATTCACGACTTTTTTAAATCTTTGAATTCCTTCCAATCTTTATGAAATGTTCGAAATCTTTGGGAAATTTGTGTGAAATCTTTGAAAGCTTTGTCAAATCTCTTGAAATATTTGTGAAGTTTTTCTTAATTATTTTTTTATAACATTTTTGTTATTCGTTGGAATCATTGAATTATTTAAAATCTTAGTGAAATATTTGCGAATCTTCTCAAATGTTTTGAAAACCTTTGAAATCATTTCAAATCTTCAAATCCTTAAAATCCTTTAGATAGTTTAAATTATTTGAAAGGTTTAAAAGCTTTGTGAAATTATTGCGAAATATTTGAAATTCGGTGCATTTAAAATCTTTAGTTGTGTTTTGTAATCTGGTGTACCTTCAAAAACTAAATGGTAAAACCCTTGAAAATCCGTTTTATGGCCATGGCTCATTCTAACTCTGACACTGAATTAACATTGAAATTTTTAGCTAATACTTTTTATAATTTGTAAGTTAAAAAATGTTTACTTTAACATCCTATATTACCGAAAGCAAAATAAAAAACTGGTAAATTCTGCCAAAAATACCTAGAAATCTCTTTATTTATTCTGTAATAAACAAAAGATAAATTATATCTTGATAAAAAAAACTTTTCAATAGCAAGATTGCTTCTAAACGCGATGCTTCTTTCATAATGGACTCAAAGATTAAAATAACTTTTCGCATTTCAATAAATCCTGCAATTTTTCTTACTTTTTCTCGACTGTTTGTGAGACATTTGTTTTTCTTTTCCAAGACCCAGAGAATGTCCTTCAATCCCGTTTCATTTTACAGAAGTCAATTGAAGTGCAGGAAATTGCTCGTTGTATGTATACCTGGAAGGGTTTCAATCCCAGAAGACATTTTTGGAATAGGCTCTTTGAAGCTGAATTGCTCTCGCTCTAGACTCTAGAGTCTAGACTATAATATAAAAAGGGGGGGGGGGAAGGGACGAGGCGGCACACGTTCAACGTCCAGGAAGAGAAACGGGATCGGAACGATCGAGGGGTAGTTTCGAACTCGGGATTTGGCACGAACGTGGCCCCTTCACCCTAAACCCCAATATTCCGTCATGGAAGGATATGCCGAGCATCTAGACATTCTAGAATCTAGACTGCCAGCTTTTGGCACGTGGCCAGCTACCGTTGAATTCGGATTTTCGGTTCGATGTGCGGCGACAATATTCCACGTTTATATACACCCCCTCGCTTCTGCGCCCCAACCTCAACCTACCCTAAACCCCCTTTCTTTATCCATCGTCGCCATTGTGCACGAATGTGAGGTTCATTTCGCGACACGGGACTCGAGCGATTTATCGAGTGCTGGATGTAAGGAGCTGGATGGATATGCTCTGGGGAACGAGTGAGAAAAGAGAGCTGGGCTCTTTTTTGGGGGGTAAGGGGCAGGGGGCATTAGTTTTCTGGCGACCGAAAAGCTTTTACTGGATGAGAGGGTATCACTAAGAGGTCTACTAGGACCTAGGTAGTTAGACAACAACAGGGCTATTTTTAAATCGAGCCCTGCTGGCTTTCCATTCCACTCGGTGATAGTTTCCTTTTTTAGGGGGTGCCCATGTTTTCCATTGAAAAAAATTGCAATTCCCAAATGCCATCGAGGATTCATTCTACAAATGGTGCTCTGAAAAGGGCACGGATTCTTGCAGTGGATGCGGAATGAGAAATCGTCTATGGCTATGAAAAAGTTCAGGTCGACGATGAAGAATTTTCTGCAAACTTTTCGGGTTGGTTTTGTAGAAGAATTAATTCTGGCAAATGCAGATTGAGTGAAGATAAAGGAAGCTTTTTAACAGCGGAAACAAAAGGATTTTTCCCGAAAATAGGGGAATGAAAGGAGGATACATGGTTTTTAAAAAATTCAGTGTAAAAACCAAACAGAGATGAATTTTAATCAAAAGAGTTAAGATTTCAAGCTAAAAAGTCAAATGTTTTAAAATATCGTTTACTTTGAAACTTGAAAAGATGAATTTTCAACCAAAAAGTTAATTAGCAACCAAGATGCACTTTCAAATCCCATTTTCAAACCAAAAAAAGTAATCTTCTAACAAATAGTTGAATTTTCAACTTTCAAAGATAAATTTTAAATCAAATGTTCGAATTTTTAAACTAAAAAGAATTCATTTAAATCCAAAACAGTTTCATGTTCAACCCATCAGTTGATTTTTCAAGCAAAAAGGTGCATATTTAGAAGATAGTTAAATCTTCAACCAGAAAAGTTGAAAAAAGTGGACCAAAATTTCCACAAAGGTGAATTTTCTATCTAAACAGACGAATTTTCTACTAAAATAGTTGAATTTTTTATATAAAAGTAACTTTCTAACAAAATAGTTAAATTTACAACAAAATAGTTGAATTTTTATCCAAAAAAATTACTTTCAATGAAAAGTAGTTCCATTTTCTTATTGGGGTTTAAATAAGAGAGGGTTAAAATTAACCAAAAAATACGAACTTTCAGCAAAATATATGAATTTTCAGCCACGTAGTTGAATTCTCAGTTCAAAAATTAATTTTCAACAAAATATTTAATTTTCAGTCGAAGACATGAATCTAAAACAAAAATCAATTTTTAATCAAACAGTTTAATTTTCAACCAAAACAAAGATTACTTTTTCACAAAAAAAGAAAAGAATTCGTTAGAACGAAGTTTCTAACAAAAATAGTTGAATTTTTAACTAAAAAAGGTGATTTCCCAATGAAAATGTTAGTATTTGAATTTTCAACTAACTCACCATTCAACCAAGTAGTTAATTTTTCAACCAAAAAATGCGAATTCTTAACGAAAAATCCTTAAATGGAATAGTTAAATTAAAAAAATAATAATAATTTTCAACTAAAATGATGAATCTTTAACTGTAATAGTTATATTTTCTGTTAAAAAAAAATTCATCTAAAAAAACTAATTTTCAAAAAAATAGTTACGTTTTTAAAGAAAATGATGAACTAGAATTATGAATGTTGAACTAGTATTATGAATGTTGAACTAGAATATAATTGAATTTTCAACAAAAAGATGAATGAACAAGTTTTAATCAAAATAGTTTATAGTTGAACTGGAATAGTTACATTGTCAGTGAAAACATTAATTTTCTGCCAAAGAAAAAACAAATTTTCAACAAATCAGCTCATTTTTCAACCAAATAGATAAATCTTTAACCAAAAAATTAATTAAAAAATGTAAATCAACCAATTAATTAAATTTTTATTCTAAAAAATTATAAATTTTGATTGAAAAATACAGTAGTTGATATTTTAACCAAATAATATATTAATTTTGAGTAGAATATTTGCAACTAACAAAGATTTTCCATTCAAGAGAGAGAAAACTGCAAACAAACGGTTTAATTTTTAACTAAGAAGATTGATTTTCTACCAACACGAATGAATTTCTAACGAGATAATTGAAATTTCAAATAAAAACGATCAATTTCCAACCTAAAATAGAATTGTTAAATTTTTAGTTAAAAAAAAAAAATAATGTCCCAGCCACAAAAAAAACGCATTTTGAAAACAAATACTAAATACAGTAATATAAAGCTACTTTTGAAAATGAAGATTTATTGTTCTTCAATTTTATATTGTAATTAAAGAAAAAATCACGATCTCGAAACAATTGCCTGACTTCAAGAAAAAATCCCAGACATTCACAGATTGTTCGAGGGTATTGGGAATGGTTAAACTGCGATACGCCACCTGGTGAAAAAAATGAACTGGAAAAAATAGGCACGATTTTAAAATATGCATTTTAATTTGTGCATAAAAGTGTTTTAACCATTTTTTGATGGAGTTTAAAGTGTTTATTGGATAATAAAAATAAATCTTTATCGGAAACAAAGTGTTCTCTTTATTGTGATTTTCAACAGATTATAAACTTAAATGGACTTATTTTGAATCAAAAATGAACATTAAATATACATTAATATGAAGTTTATTTAAGCTTAAAATGCATCGAAACCCACATGAAATAAAGAAATAATTGTATTTCTTGTAAAAACATATTTCACAAAAATGTGTTTTTTCACTGTATAAGATGGAAGTTCTATCTAAAACTATTTGTTTTTGATGAATGTTTGTTTTTGCCATTCAATCATTATTATATACTTCACAAAACAATCGTAAAAAACACTTTTATTCAAAAATTAGAATACATGTTTAAAATTGTACCTACTCTTTCTAGTTCCATTTTTCGGCACCATGTAGCGTAATGGTAGACCACCATTCCCAATAGAGACCCTGAATTACAAAAACTATTGTCCTCGCCGGTCTATTATTGTAGATAATAAATGATATGAAATAAAAAATATTCGTGTTAATATTAATTTTCTATTTTAATTTTAGAATTGCCTGAAAGGAAAAAAAAATAATAACCATGCGCGTGTACGTTTGCTAGAGCGATAGTAAATAGTTTTAGGCTTCGTTTGCAGGTGCTAGTGTTATGAGCTTGTACGAAATGTGCAGCAACGTTTTGCACAACGGATATATGTAATTTACGTATGCATCTGTCATCTCACGTATGGGTTGGATGGTTATTGTACACCACACTGGTTGCATTTCCGGGTCTATGGCGCTCGGAATGAACTCACGACTGCAGTTGCGATTCTTCGAGATGCACAACAAGGTACGTACACAAACATCTCCAGCTGCATATTGTCTGTTCTGTTCTGTTGTAGTACATTTCGAGGGAGGACTAGCAAGATGCAGATTTTATGAGGAACATGCAGTCTTTTTGACCTCATTTGAGACCATTGAACATCGAATAGCGAATAGCGATTGAAAAGGCGGAGGAATGAACAAGATCGTGACGCTAGATATTCTCCTTCATGCTATTGGAATTTGAATTTAAATTTAAATTTAAATTTGATATTTCATATTAACTAGACGGTTTTCATTATTACAAACAGAGCGGGAATAGATAGAAACATTTAAGTTCACTTTTAGACCTACAGGAGAGTTTTTTTCCATTAACATTGGGTCATTAATTTCTTGTCAACTTGTTTGATTCAGGCATGTGAAACGTGTTGAGTAATGATAGAATTAACAATAATTCAATTAATTATTTATTAATCCTTAAATATTCGTCACATTATGTGTATGAGAACCCGACGATAAACCACAAAGAAACGATATCAATTGCATAATTATTTTAAAAATTGAACAAAAAGGAGGATAACAACGTGCACAAAATTTAGTGTGCACACAAAGGTTAATTCTACATCTTTTTGAATAAATCTGTATATTTCATAATAAATGGTAATCTCCAAAGTCAAAAGTTTTTGCTATTTAAATTTTATTTATTAAAAATGAAAAAGTACTAAACACGTATTTTTTATCGCATGAAAAGGATTTATGCAGAATTTTATTAATTCTCTTTTTTTTTAATATAGTTCAAATCGGATAAAAATTGTGGTCTGAAAATCAATTTGTCCACAGATTTTTTTTTTGGCCTACAAAGCCGCGCCACGCCATACAAGGCATGACATTTGAATTTTTTGTCGATATTTTTTTTTATTTTTGGTTTCTAAATATAATTTTAAGAAAAGTTACTAGTAATTTAGACTTTAAATTTTAAATCAACCAATTAGAATTAAAGATATATAATTTCAAAAAAAGTTGTCCAAAATTATTAAGTCCCATATCTCCGCCACTTTTTCAAATTTTCAAAAAACATTTGGTGGGATTTTTCCATAATCAAACAATCATAAATTCTGAATTAGAGTCAAATATAGTTTTTTGCTTAAATAAATATATTTTTTGTTCGGAATTTAACTTGGATGGTTAAAATTCTACCTTTGGCTGACAAATTGATTATTTTTATAAAAGTGCAATTTCTGGTCAAAAATGTAAGAATTTAGTTAAAAGCGCAACTACTTTGTTGAAAATTAATTTTTTTAACTGAAAGTTTAGCTTTTTTAATTTGAAATTCCAGTAATTCGTTAAAAATTCATGTAGTTTGTTGATAATTCATATCATGTAGAAAATTGATACTTTTTCTTCAAAAAGCAACATTTTGGTTGAAAATTAATATTATTGGTTGCATATTCATCCTTTTTTGGTAAAAAATGCAATTGCTTGGTTGAAAATTAATCTATTCTAGTTGAGGATTCAAATATTTTGTTGACATTTTTGTTTGTTAAATTCAACTGCTTGGTTCAAAGTTGAAATATTTCGTAAAAAATACATTTTTTGTTGTTGAAGGTTTATCACTTTAGTCGAAACTTGAATTTTTTGGTCGTAATTTTATTTTTTGTTAAAAGTTCATAATTTCGGATTGAAAATTCAGCTGTTCAGTAGAAAGTTTCTGTTGTTATTTTTGGCTTGAAAATTCAACAATTTGGTAGAAAATTTTACTATTCTGTTAGAAATTCGTCTTGTTTCAACTATTTGTTTAAAAAATAATCTTTTTTAGTTGAAAATTCAAATATTTCGTTAAAAATTCTTTCATGGTTCAAATGTCAGAAAAGTAATATTTTTTGGTTGAAAATTCATCTATTTTCTTAATGAAAATTTGCGTTTTGGTAGAAATTTAGTCTTTTTGGTTGAAAATTCATCTTTATAGGTTAAAAATTCAACTAATTGGTAAACAATTCAACTATTTTGTTCAAAGTTTAATACTTTGTTGAAAATTCAACCATTTTGTTAAACTTATCGTTTTAGCATCTACGTTGCAAACATTTTTGCCAAGTAAAAAATTATCCGTATAATCAACAAAGTTTATGAAATCAAAGTTTAAAAGTAATTCTAAAAGATATCTTAATTTTTTAATTTACTAAATCGAAAAAAAATCCATAAATTTTGAGAATGTATTAAGAAGACAAGAAACGCATTTTTTTCGAGATTGTTTATTTTTAAAAATAAGAGAAAATCTTGCGAATATTTATTTTTATTTTTCCTTCTTAATATATTCTCAAAGTTTCATTAATTTTAGTTTGATTGAACTTAATTCGAAAAATTCGATCTGGGTTTTGACAATTTGTCTCATTATAATTTTGAAAATCTCGAATAAAACCTAAAATTGATTTTAATTAAGTTTGGGACTCTTAGAAAATCTAAATTCTTTTGTAATTCTTCAGACAAAACTTTACCGGTAAATTGTTTCCAATTTCAAGTACGTACTCAAAATTTGCGAGTACTTGAAACCGTCCGAGGTTCCGAAACTGTCTAGTAGGTACTACAAAACTTGACTTGCAATTTTGAGTTTATAGCAGACACCTAGTTTCTACATCTAAGCATCTTATAAATAACAATTGAAAAGATAATTCTTCAAGAGATGAAATATTTACAATTGTAATTAAAATTTTAAAACCTTCAATTCGAAGGTAATTCGAAAAGATTCTTTTTCTTTCAATATTCTAAACTTTTAATATTAACGATGTATGAAGTAGAAAAATAAATTTCAAAATGATTCAGAAGTACCGAATTGAGAAAACTTTGTTTGGTTCTCGTGTTTGTGTCAACCTGCTTTAGTTTTTAAAAATAACACCAGACAAAATTTGAGTTAAAAATGAATACTCTGATTTGATTTTAATAAATTTAATAGTGAATTGTAATAAAAAAATAAATTAAAAAAACCTGAGAAAAAATGCCGGCAGTAGGAATCGAGCCCGCACTTTCTAGTTACAAAATCTGAGCACTACGGCCTGATCTAACTGGGAGTTTAACTAAAAAAAATTCCAAATTTTGTTTGTGATATGAAATTTATCATAAAGGGAATACTCACGTATTTCATTGAAGTAGAAGGGATAATCTCCTGGTACGGAGCAATTGAGTCTCGCTTTCAGGAAACTCGTCCATCTGTCACTAAAAGCGTGGGGCCCACCTTTATCGTGTTGGCATACTCGACCGACACGAGAATATACGGCCTGAAAATTGAAAATGTCATGAGGTCGTGCAATAATATTATTATTAACGATGCACTCAATTTGATTATACTAGGTCATTTTTATTGGAATACAAAAAAAGATGTAGTCTTTCTCTAACACCTAAAATCAATGTGGATTACTCAAATTCTTTTAAAAAATTCTCTGGCAATTCCAGGTTTATTCTGGGTATCTCTGGCTTTCTCCAGGAAACATTTTTCTTAATACAATCATTCATTGTTCACTCATTGTAATTAATTAGACTTATTAAAAATCTGAAAAAATAGGAGAAATTAAAGGGTGGTAAAAGTTTCTTCTTTCTTTCCAAAAACGGCTCTTCTGTAAATTTGTCCTTTTAATTTAAAATATCCCCTGCATTTTGGCTCATTTTTTGTTTAGACTTGGTAGATTAATTTAATTTGACGAACATGCATTTCGATACATAAAATGTTCACAAAAAAGTTTGCACATCTAACAAATTTCCACACTTATTACCTCTTGCTCTTCTTCCCGGTCTTCTAATATTTCTAATAAATTAAACTGTTTAAAACCCTTAAATTTAGTAACATTACTTAAAATACTACAAAATGCTTTGAAATTATTTAAATCGATTAAATTATGTGAAAATCATTTTTAATCATATGAATATTAATTAAATCGGAAAAATATAGTTAAAGAATGTAATTCTTTCAAATTTCCGGAAAAGTTAAGAAATCTTCAAAACACTTCAAAATCCCTTGAAATCTTTCCTTTGGAAATCGCACAAATCTCATTTAATATTTATAATAAAATGAAACTGTTTAAATACTTCGAAACTTTGAAATCCCTTAAAATCCTTTGAAATTGATTAAATCTCTTGAAATAGTTACAAATCACTTGGAATATTTCCTTAGTAAATTGTAAAAATCAATTAAAATAAGTAAAAATCATTCTAAATCCCTTGAACACAAAATAAATCGAAAAAATTAAAATAAATTGTTTGAAATCTATTAACGTGTTTGCAATCTCTGGAAATTCTTCGCAATTCCTTAAAATTCTCGAAAATATTTGGAAATATTTAAAATCCTTTAAAATATCTTCAAATATTTCTTTTAGAAATCCTAAAAATCCATTACCGTAAACATAAATCATTTGTAATTCCTTGTAAAAATGTATAAAATGCCTTAAAATCCCCTAAAATATTTGAAGTAGATAAAAGTTATCCCTTGAGATTCGAGTTAATTTAATTTATTTTACGAAGTTCTCTTAAAATCCTTTGAAATCTTTGGAAATCTTGCAAAATGTTTTGAAATTCTTTGAAATTTGTTAATCCCCTTAAAATGCTTTGGAATACCTTAAAATACCTTAAAATCTTTCCTTTGGAAATTGTCAAAATCCATTGAAATAAGGAAAAACCATTTGAAATTACTAGAATCTAAATTAAAACGAAAAAATTTAATTATTTGAAATGTTTGGAAATCTCTAAAAATATTTTAATATTTATATTAAATTAAACTATTTAAATAGCGCGAAACCTTTAAAATCCTTGGATCTTTTGAAATTCTGTAATTAGTTTCTTGCTTCTCCATTTTTTACCATCAACTCTTTCAATATTTTAACATTACGTTCTTGTAAACATTGTCTCTAATGATTTCTTTAGAATCGTAAAAAAATTACCAGCGATTGCATGGGATTAGCCCCTCGGTAGAATTAGTGTAATTTTTGCCAAAATAGTATCAAAATAGTATGATCGTTAAAAAAAATGGAAAAAGTGCCGGAAGTCTACATTTTTTTTCTTCAATTAATTGAATGCTAATTATATCAACTGTAGGGTATTGGAACATAAGACAATTATAATACCATCGGAGCCACGATGGTTCCCTGAGGCCTGCATTTATCATCTCGGGGGTTTCGTAAATTTGTTGACTGATTCTATTCATTCTCCAAACAAGAAGAGAGAATTGCCAAAGGGGAACTACAGAAGTGGCCTGTGAAATTCGCCTTGAATGCTGCGTTTTCGCGAAGAGAGAAGCAAATACGAAATTTGCGTTCGTTGCAACGTTGCATTTTAATCGTTGCAAATTTAGTACGCCGAGAAGAGAAACGAAATAAAATCTCACCTTGCCGCAGTTCATGTATTCCACAGCAGTCTCCCGGTAAAAGAAGAACACGTAGTCTCCGTAGGCAAAAGAACTGACGAAGTTTGGACCTAAAATCAAATTAATGGGTTGAAAAATTGGGTAATATATTTTTAAGATTACGCATTATGTACAGAGATTATAGGTGTATATATGTTAGCTCTCAAAACGGGGGAAAATTAGGGTGATTTTTCACAAAAATAGGAGAATAATAGGGGAATATATTTTTTTTTTAAATAAAATTAATATCCGCATCATATTTTTTCAGATTTAAAGTCGATATAGAGGAGAGCACCCAAATATGAGATACCAACTCTGTTTGGCGTGTTTGTCGGAATTCTATGTACTGATTTTAAGAGTAATATAGGTCATTTTAAAGGAAATTTAGTTTGTCATAAGAAGCTCAAATAAAAAATTGTATTACAAATTTTTTTTATGCTGAAAATATAAAAAATGTAAAAAAGTGCTTTTTCCAAACTCGTAAAACTGTTCTCATAATATGAGATACCCCAGGAAATAGCTAATAAAATGCAAAATAAAGTATTATTTTTAATGAAAAACTTCATTCTATGTTACCGAAGTATAAATTTACTGCTATTTACATATATTTAGTTTTTGTAGTAGTCACAAACATTTTGTAACCAATTTCCCCCGCGCAGTCTTTATAAAAATCACAGGTATCTCATATTATGAGAACCACACCGTGCAACTATGCACTTACTATGTCTGACCTGTACAATGAAAAACTTCAACACTATCGATATTTTCCTACTTAGTTATTCAATCTCCATCACTCGAGACAAACTTTACTGCTAAATACATATTTAATGAATAATAAATAGGGTTTAAAGAATTCCCTTCCAAGAACTCGACCACCATCGATTTCGCAAAAAGTTCGCCTATAATCTTTAGAAGCCCAATGAAAAATGGACTATACCACAAAATTACTCCTTCTTCAAGGGCTACAAGTTAGTGATAGAACCAACAGAGTGGGTCTCTTAGTTTAGCATCTTTAAACAAATAGTTGAATTTTCAAATAAAAAACCTAAAAACGCTAAAAAGTAGAATTTTTAGATACTGTTTAAAATTTTAAACCCAAAAAGATAAATTTTTACAACAAAATAATTTAAAAAGAATGATGATTTTTCTACCAAATAGTTTAATTTTCAAGCAAGAGAGACGAATTTCCAACAAAAATATTGGATTTTCAACAACAACAAAAAATAATTTTTACCCAGACAGTGGAATTTGCAAACAATAATATAAATTTTTAAAGAAAAAGTTAATATGTAGCCAAAGATTTTAATTTTCTATCTAATTGTTGAATTTTTAAGCTAAAACAGCAAATTTTCTACAAAAAATTTGAGTTTTCAATCCAAAAATATGAATTTTCAACAAAAGGGTTCATGTATAATCAAAAAAGACCAATTTTTTTCAAAATAGTTGAATTTTTAATAAAAAAGGTTTATTGCCTACTAAACAATTGAATTTTCAAACAAAAACATGAGGTTTCAACCACGAATCTAGATTTTCTAATAAAAAAAACAACATTTCAACACAAGATATGAATTTTCAACCAAATAGTTTAATTTCCAACGCAAAAAGAGCAATGTTCAACCAAAAATGGAATAGTTCAATTTCGAGTTAGAAAAACTAATTAGAAAAACAGACTTTTCAGAAAAATCGTTAAATTATTAACCAAAGCTTTTTTTTTAACCAAAAAAATAAATTAAAAATAAAGTAGTTGAAATTTTAACCGATAAACATAAACTTCCCACGAAAAATGTATTGGTTGATACTTCAACCAAAAAAGATGCATTTTTAATAAACTAGTTAAGTACTTCACCAGAGCAGATTAGTTTGTTCACAACCAAGCATTTCCATTTATTACATGCAGATATATAGTAAATGTCAAAAAACCGGAAATATAAATTTACAACTATAAAAGATTTTTAGTGAAGAAAGAAGCAAATTGCATCTAAATTTTGGAATTTTTAAGCAAAAAAGTCGATTTTTCTCGAAACTGTTGAATTCTCAACAAAGCTGTCGAGTTTTGGTCTAGAAAAAATGTATTTTTAACAAAACAGTTAAATTTTCAATAAAATAATTACATTTTCAACCAAAAGAAATGAATTTGAACGAAAAATGTAATAATATACTTTTCAATTTAAAAAATTAACTTTCAAGCAAAAAAGATGACTTTTTTACTAAAAGATTTATATCCAAGAGGATGTATTTTCTAAAAAAAAAGACGAATGTTCAACTAAAAAGTTGATTTTTCGATTAAAGAAGATGGCTTTTAACCAAAATAGTTCAAATAATTAAAATATCAAAGAAATAGTACATTTTCTGACAAAACAAAAAGTAATTTTGAACCAAAGACATAATAGTAGACTTTTCAGTTAAAAAGAATTAACTTGCAAACAAAAATAGTTGGATTGAAAAAAGGAGGATGTTTCTTAAAAGGCTGTGTCTAGGCGTCCAGAATTCTGGACGAATAGACCACGTGTCTCTAAACGACTATTCGTCCAGAATTCTGGACGATTAGCTCACACACCTCGGATTGCTATTCGTCCAGAAATTATCAGCGAAAAAATACTTAATTTGACTCAAAACATTGTGCCAAATCATTTTATAAGATCGATTAAAATCTTCAAATAGTTGAGGTTATGTTTATTGCCAGTAACTCCGAAGGCTCAGAAGCAAAGTTACCGGAGAGGGTCAACTTTTATCGGTGTCACATTGGTATTTCATGGTGTCACGTCAAGTAGCAAGATGTCAAACTGATATTCCTCATTTTTTAATACAATAGATCATTTTTTATAGGAGGTGCTGTAAAAGTGGTTCAAGATGTTATGAATCACTCTCCTGTCCCCAATTGCTATAAAGTATTTCTTTCAAGAGGGAGCTGCAAAAGGGGTTCAAGATGTGACCAATCACTCTTCTGTGACCAGCCACTGAAACGTATTTTTTAAAGGGGGAGTTGGAAAAGGGGTTCGAGATTTGACTAATCACTCTTCTGTACAAGGCGTTAAAACATATGGTTTAAAAGAAAGAGCTGGAAAAGGGGTTTGAGATCTGACCAATCACTCTTTTGTGACCATTCGCTAAAAACTAATTTTTTAAAAGGGGAACTGGAAAAGTGGTTCGAGATAGGACCAATCACTCTTCTGTGACCAGTCGCTAAAAGGTATTTTTTGAAAGGGTGAGCTAAAAAAGGCGTTTGAGATGTGACAAATCACTCTTCTGTAACCAGTCGCTATAACTAATTTTTTTAAAGGAGGAGCTGGAAAAGCGGTTCGAGATGCGACCAATCACTCTGGTGTGACCAGTTGCTAAAACTTATTTTTGTATAGGGTGAGCTGGAAAAGGGGTTCAAAATGTGATCAATTACTCTTTCGTGGCCAATACCTATAACGTTTTTTTTAAAGAGGAAGCTGGAAAAGGGGTTCGAGATTTGACAATCACTCTTTTGTGACAATTCACTAAAATCTATTTTATTTTAAAGGGGAAGCTGGAGAAGGAGTTCGAGATGTGACAAATACGTTTTCTGTGACCAGACGCTAAAATGAATTTTTTTTCAAGGTTGAGCTAGAAAAGGGGTTTTTGATTTGACCAATCACTCTTCAATGAACAGTTGCTAAAGCGTAATTTTTTTAAAGGGGGAACTGGAAAATAGGTTCGAGATTGGATCAATCACTCTTCTGTGACCAGCCGCTAAAACGAATTTATTAAAGAGGCCGCTGGAAAAAAGGTTCGATATGTGACTAATGACTATTTTGTGACCAGTAGCTAAAATATATTTTTTTAAAAGGGGGACTGGAAAAGGGGTTCGAGATGTAACCAATCTTTTTTCTGTAATCAGTCACTATAAATAATTTTTTAAAAGGGGAGCAGGGAAAGGGGTTCGAGATGCGACCGATCACTTTTCTGTGACCAGTTGCTAAAACCTATTTTTTTGTTGGGGTAGCTGGAAAGGGGGTTCAAAGTGTGATCACACTCTTTCGTGACCAATTACTATAACGTATTTTTTAAATAGGAAGCTGGAAAAGGAATTCGAGATATGACCAATCACTCTTCTGTGACCAGTCGCTAAAACGTAATTTTGTAATGGGAGAGCTGGAAAAGGGGTACGAGATTAGACCAACCCCTCTTTTGTGACTATTCAATAAAAGGTATTTCTAAAAGAAGGAACTGGAAAATGGGTTCGAATGTACAAGATGTGACCAATCACTCTTCCGTGACCAATTGCAATAACATTTTTTTTTTAAATAGGAATTTGGAAAAGGGATTCGAGATGTGACCAATCACTCTTCTGTGATCAGTCGCTAAAACGTAATTTTGTAATGGGGGGGGGGGGGGGGGGGGCTGGAAAATGTGTTCGAAATGTGACCAATGACTCTTTTGTGACCAGTCGTTAAAACGTATTTTGTTAACGGGTTTTAACGTCTTTAAACACTGCTCCCTGTGCTATCGGACAATTGAAAATATTTTTCATTAAAATCTGTATGGCTTATAACGAATATTTCAAACTTGAGTTTTTTTAAATCGGCGAAAAAATTTACAATTTTTGTTCTCCCCTTGTTAATGTGTTTGTTACCCTTGATTGTATGCCAATTTGTGTATGCATTTACAAATTAATATTCCTAATTTTTGGATAAAATAGTAAAATTTAGTTAAATTAGAAAAAGATTTTTCCGGAAAAATAGGTTCCTTAATGTCAAAATTTGCCGGATTAAAATATTAAGTCTGGCAAAAATATCGGTTATGTATACATAAGGATAATTTAAATCAAAGTAAATATTCTATTCTTGCAAAATTTCTGAACGAACAGCTGTTAGCTGTGGGCAGGCTATTTGTCCAGAATTCTGGTCGAATAGCCGTTCCGAGACAGGTAGGCTATTTGTCCAGAATTCTGGTCGAATAGACACTCCGTTCTTAAAAACAGAGGAAAAAGAAATTTTTTTTAAAACGGAAAATAGGGAAATAGGGGAAAGAGTATGAAGCTATCTTCACTAGGGAATTACAGGAGGATTTCTCTTGGAAAAAAGGGAGATGAAAGAGAAATAATAATGGCTGAAATAAATATTTGAATCCGGTAGATTCTATATGCTTCCTTCTCTTATTTTATTCATCATTATAAGGTAGAGTCTCTGGAGCTGCAAGATTTGAAGGCAAACAGATAAAGAATAAAGAAAGGAATGATTATTATAAAAGTTACTTTGTCAGCTCTATAAGCTTGAGATGAAAAGTTGGGACATCAAATCTTGGAATATGAAGTTGTAAGAGTGTTGTAATTACGCAATTATGTGTTAATCACTATATAACAGAACTTTAACGATAAATACAAATAAGTATGTAATTTTAGACAAGCCAAGGTAGTGGATTTCAACAAAGATTTATTTCCTACATTCGTCATTGTTATGCCTTCATTATACAACGTAATATCAAACCGACCTCCGCCGACATCTCGTATAATTGAAATTCGAGTATAGCAAAAAAATATCCATTAAGAATTGGCAATAAAAATAATGAAAATAATGAGACTGATATTCTATATCACGAAAAAATTTCAGAACTAAAAGTTTTGATCAAAATATTTATCAAGAAATGTGTCAAAGCGAATTATAATTAAAAACTTAGTACTTCAAAAAATGGATATTTCTAGTATAATCTTCAATAATTTGATGTTTCTAAGATTAAAACTTAAGAAATTTCAAATTGCACTATTTCATAAGGTAATCATTGGAGACAAAAATATAATACTTAGAATGTACCATGTTGGAAATGTATTTTCACAATAAAATACAATAATTACAATAAGTAAAAATGGAAATTTTTATTCTTCATAATTATTTGTGCAAATTTGTAAAAGCGTACAATATGTAGCAAAAATTGCATTCTTTTGTGAGTTTCTATGGATTTTAACGATTTTTGTTTAAACATAAGAAAAAAATTTACTAGAAACTAGAGATTTTTCCTTATTTTCGAAAACTTATATGGTTTACAAGTAATTACACATTATAAATTACATTGTTTACATTATTGTACATTATTTTACTTTATTATGAAAATACATTTCCATCAGGAAACGTTAAGAATTTAAAAATGGTGTAATTTCCGATTGAAGCAATCGAAAAGAACAATTTCATGATTAAAATATTATATATATATATAATATATTTATATATTAAAATATAATATATTATAGAATGTATACATTTGAAATTTGACCCACAAATAAGATTTAAAAAAATTAATGAATGAAAGATTTTAGCTTATAGAGGAGTCAACTACGGTTTAAACTTGGAAAAACCGGTGGCGTTCCGCTACAAATTAGAAATTTGAAAGTAAAAAATTCAAAATGGCGATCAAACATTTTTTTATATTTATTAAAAAAGAAAAAAAAGAAATTTTTAATATTTTTCATCAATATTCTTCAAAGTATTGGTAAGTAACATAAAGTAAGCTGAACTTGATATGTAGGGTGACACCGCCCTTACATCGAGCAAAACACCCCCAAAAAATGATTTTTGGCGTTTATCGTGGAAACGGTGCATCAGGGAAAAATCATTTTGAACAGACAAATAGTTCTTAAAATTTACAATAAGAATGTCGGTATACATTTTTTCCTCTGCTGATCATACTTTCTGAGCAATCAACCCTCAAATTAGGGGGTATATTTCAACTCTCGGGTGGCACGCTCTTTCCAAAGCTAATATTATATCGAAACAAGATAGTTTCGGGGGGGGGGGGGGGGGGGGGGGGGGGGGGGGGGGGTACAAGACTTACATTGTAGAACGAAAAATTGCATAAATTTTTAGTTATATACACTTTCATCCAAAAACTATCCCATTTCGCAATATAAGCTACGGAAGGAGCATGTCACCCGCGCGGTGCAACTCACCCGTTACTCTGAGGGTTGATTACTCTGACTGCGACTCGCAGAAAAAAAAATCCGCACCAGAATTCTTATTGTAAATTGTGGGAAGTATTTGTCTGTAAAAAAATAATTTTTTCCGATTCATCGTTTCAAAAATAAACGCCAAAAACCATTTTTTCGGGGTGTATTGCCCGATATAAAGGTGTTTTCTTTATTATTGAATGTTTAAAAATCTTTTAAAGATCTTTTTTTAACTTTTCATTGAACATCTCTAGCAACATAATGCAAACGGTTTCATCAAAATGAAGCGTTTACTATTAGAGGTCCTACTAGGCGGATGGTTTTAAATTCTCGGTAATTTCTTGGTATTTTCGCGGTCAACTTTTCAATTTCTGGTGTGATAATATACTTCTCTCTGAAATTTGTATGCCCTAACACAGAATTTCATTTCTTTTGGAATTCCCAAAGACCCGTGCCAGAATTAGAATTCTTTCAGAATATTTCATTGTTCTAGATCTGAATTATAATCTTTTTTTCAAAAATTCTCTCATACAATTCAGCATTACACATAATTTCTTCTGTTAATTTCCTGTTCCAACACAAAATTATCATTTCTCTCGAAAATTCCATGTTCTAGACCAGAACTATAATATTTCTTTTAGAAACTTCCCTTTTCAAATTCAGAATTGCGGATATCTCTTCCAAAATCCCCTGTTCCAAATTATAAATGACGGTTTTATATTGAATTTTGAATTTTTATATTTGAACTTTTAACCAAATAGTTCATTTTTCAACCAAATTGTTGAATTTTCCAGCTAAAAAGATGAATTTTTCAGAAAATGTGAATAAATAGTTGAATTTTCAACTAAAACACAAAAAAAATCCATGAAAATGCAATAATTAAATTTCCAGTTAAAAATTATTTTTTAACCAAAAAAACACAATTTAAAAAAAAAGATAAATATGAAATATCAAGCAGAGAAATCAATAATTTGATGTTAATTGTTTTTTCTCTGCTGATCTATAATCAATGTTTCTTGAATATTGATTTCTATTTCTAAATTGAGAAAAAATTGCTCTTAAGGGCATGTGACACAGCTAAATACCTATATTACCGATCACAGTTTTTCAGTTCACTGAATGTTCTTTTGAACTTAAGAACTTTTTTTGTAAATAAAA
>NC_046660.1:67392946-67405571 GCF_010883055.1 Belonocnema kinseyi
AGCTCGATATTTTATTTACAAAAAAAGTTCTTAGGTTCAAAAAAACATTCAGTCAACTGAAAAACTGTGGTCGGTAATATAGGTATTTAGCTGTGTCACATGTCCTTAAACTCCGCTGGGGGCCAAACCTAGGTCTTTTAGATTGTCGTTCTGATGATCTTACCTATTAAGTTACGGACAGGCGAGAATAATTTAATTAATTTAATAATAATAATTAATAATAAAAATTAAAGTAAAATATATATAAACAATAAATTAAATTTTAAATTATAAAAATAATAATAACTAATTTAAAGAGATCAATCTTCAACCAACAAAATTTATTTATAATAAAATAATTTAGTTTTCAAGCTAAAAAGTTGAATGTTTTAGAAATGTTTATTTTAAAGCAAAATATATGAATTTTTGAACAACAAAATTTGTTAACCAAATGGTTACACTTACAACGAAATAGTTGATCTTTCAAGCAAAAGATAAGAATTTTTGAGCAAGAAAGTTGAATTTTCAATGCAAAAAGATCAATATTGTCCAACAACATTTTTTTTAACTGAACAGTTCCATTCACAAGCAAATATTTAGATAAACTTTCAAGCAAAAGAGAGGAATTGTTTACAAAAAAGTTGAATTTTCATCCCAAAAAGATGAACTTTTAATAAAAAAAGATGAATTTTTAACCAAATAATTAGATTTTCAAACAAATAGCAAAATTTTTATACAAAATAGATGAGTTCTGAACCCGAAATATAATAATCGAGTTTTAAGTTAAAAAAAAATTAAGTTGCAACCATCAAATAGGTGAATAGGGGAAAGAGTGTTTCTATAAAACTATTCAAATTCAGAACCAAGAATTAACAACACATTTCTGGCAGTCAGACTGTAAAAATTATATACCAAAATTGCACCACATTTTATCAAAATATTTTTTCCCGAGCTAGTTTAATTTCAGCAACAATCTTAACTCGAGACAAAATTTGTTTACTGAAACGAGAAAAAATAAGTTTCTAAAACCTTAGGAATTCGAACAAAACAAAAATTAAAATAATATCTTTTAGTATCATTTCTTTTATCTGTTTATCTAAACGCACGTGCAAGAATTAATGAAGATAGAAATATGGAGATACTGAGGCGTGAATTGTCAAGTTATATCTGATGAGATTCTGAGAAAAAATTGCAACTGTAGATTCTCTTATCGATGCTCAGAAGTCGTATCTTTGACTTCTAAGGTTGAGAGATGGATTTCCTCCACTTCCACACCCTTCTGATATATGTACCTTTAAGCTGGATTCGATAAGGATTTCATTACTCGATCGACATTCGCGTCACTGGATCGTAATTATGCAAGCAGTACTCAAGCTATTGATATAGGAATTTGCAATTCGCACGCGTCGATTGAAAATGCGACACTGTTGGTTCTCGAATCTAATTTAATTTAACGAGGACAACTATTACGTTCCAGAAGAATATCAGGTCTCTGGATTCTTTTATGTGAAAAGAGTTTGCTTTTAAACTAAATCCCCTTAAAAACAAATCACAAAGAAAAGAATATCATACAGAGATTGTCCTTCTGGAACGATTTATATAAGTGAGCATTGTGTAAAAAACTAAAAAAAAAACTGTATTTCTGTATACTCGGAATTCTTCGGATATAAATCTACCATTTCTCGCTTGGAAATTCCCTTTCCTGAATGCTGAAAATTCTAGACTCACTCTCCCTTCTGTTTTCGTATTCTCCGATTCGCCCCAAGGAAATCAGACGTTAATATTTGATTTTCTATAAATTTGTAAATTTGTTATCAATAGTGAAATTCCAAATGCACTTTACCATTTAACTGATTCAAATCCGAACGCTCTGTCCGAATCTTCTCCCTGTGAATTAGCGGTTCACCACCGGAGAAATCCGCAACGGTTGCTGCGTAGAGTTGGCCACCTGAAATTGAACAACAATCATGGAAATCAGTCGCAGAATACTAACAAGATAGGTAAATTCAAGATGTTAAAAGCATACCATTAGATCCTATTACGGAAAACAATAGGAAAATTAGCCGATATTGTTAAGGCATATTACGTGACACTCTGAAGACGAGGGGGGAGGGGGCTGCCCTAACGTCACGAAGTATCACATATAGGATGGGGGATGCAAAGGTTTTCTAACATATTCTCTGATCTAAAAATAAAATTTGCATCCGTGTCGATACATTAAAGAGCAAAATGAAAAACATCATGGCTTTTCTACCAAGAAGATTGATTTCTTATAAAAAAACTCATTTTCAATCAAAAATTTAATAGTAAAATATTCAGTTAAAAAATGTATATTTAACCAAACAGATGAATTTTACACTAAGAAAGATGGAATATTCAACTGGAATAGTTCAATTTTCAGTGCAGAAAATTAATTTGCAACAAAAGGAAGGATTTTTCAACAAAGTAGTTCAATGTTCTATTAAAGAGATGCATTTTCAATTAAAATCATCAATCTTAAAAAAATTAATTTGTAACAAGAGTTTAACTCAACCAAATACTTGCATTTTCATAAAAAAGAGATGAATTCTTAACAAAAAATGTACTAGTTGATATTTCAATCAAAAAGGTTTTGATATTAAATAAAGAACAGATGAATATAGCTACTAAACTAGTTTTCATCAACAAGAAAAGAAGTATCAAACTGTTGAATTCAAAGGAAAAAGACGAATTCCTAACAAAATAGTTAAGTTATAAAGCTTAAAAATCGAATGTATCAGAAAACAGTTGATTTTTAAACAGCAACAGAAGAATTCTCAACACCAAAGTTAACACTCAAGCAAGAAAAAATAACTTTGAACGAAATAATTGAATTTTTAACTATAAAAAATACATTTTCAACCAAAACTAGAATTTTGAAATTCACATTTTAAAACTCAATTCAACAGTTAATAATTAAAATTTCAAAAGTTAAATTTTCTACTTTTAATAATTGAATTATTAACAGTTTAAAATGAAATTTTCTCTACTTTTTAACAGTTGAATATTCAATTTGTAATTTTCTTTGATTTTCAACAGTTGAATTTCCATTTTTTCAAAGTTAAATTATAAATTTTCTTCAATTTTCAATTGATTGTCAACAATTTAACTATAAGTTTATTTCAATTTAAAACAATTGATGAAAACAGTTGGAAATTAAATTTCTGCAAATTAAAGATAATTGAATTTACTAAATAGATTAAAAAGATTTTAAAAAATACAACTCTGATCATCACCTTGTTACGCTTTTGGAAATCCATTCACGGCGATATAAAAAAGTTCGACAAAAAAATAAAATTGGTTAAATGAATAATTTTTTATACGTTTAAAATCGTTCTCATAATCGAAAATATATTCTTTTTTAAAAAGTACCATCATTAATAATTAAGTCTGGATACTTTTTGGTTCGAAAAATAATCTTAGCTTTAAAGTATTCATTTAAATCCTAAATAGTTTAGTTTGAAATCGGTCATGTAAATATTTGTACATTTTATATTGATAATATTATAAAAACAAAATTTGAGACGCTATAGAATCTCGAGTTTGAAACGAGAAATTATTATTTGAATTTGTTTGAAGTTTACTAAATGTAGGCTTAGCCATAAATTAATTCTTAACCTTTGCTAAGTACCCTAGCGGACCGAACGAACCGAATGGAGCCTCTACAAGGTACCCGTAAAGACCCCATTAGGTCCCCATTCGATTCTTTTTTGAAGACCTCGAAAAAAAAGCATAATCAACTTTTAAATGGTTGAAATTCGGATTCTACGTTAAAATTCCCTATAGAAGGTCACGGAATAATCGCAATAGTTTTTTTTTGCAACGGTAAAAAGTTTAAAAAATATATAAGACGTATAACGCGTGTTGACTGCTACACTTCAAATGTATCGCCTGTAAGTAGCAGTCAAGAGGCATTAAACGTCTTATATTTGTTTAAACTTTTTAACGTTGCAAAAAAAACTATTGAGATTATTCCGTCACCTTCTATAGGGAATATTAACGTAGAATCCGAATTTCAACCATTTAAAAGTTGATTCTATTTTTTTTCGAGTTTTTTAAAAAGGAACCGAATGGGGATCTAATGGGGTCTTTACGGGTACTTTGTAGAGCCTCCATTCGGTTACTTTGGTCCGCCAATGTAAATATCTAATTTACAGTTAAGTGTATTTAGTACATTTAAAAAAAAATACAAGTTAAAATTTTACAATTCAAACATGGGTGGGGTAATGGTTAGCGCTCGGGTGGGTGACCGTTCATGATTCTCGCTTATTAGTCGTATATTAAGTATAACCTTTAGCTACTGTCGAACGAGAGATTTGCGGCCGAGGAAATGATTGCGGACCCTAGATGCTATCAAATGTGTACATCTAAACTCGTCTGCAGTTTTCCACTTCTCTGATCAAATTTTCAGGCTAATGCGAACGCTTCTAATTATGAGAGTTTGGGTAATCGGGGATTCGGGAAGGGATGTGAACTAAAGGGTTTAATGTCTGACGAATGTTTGGGAGGGGGGGGGGGGGGGGGGGGGGGGGGGGGGGATTTTGCATACGTAAAAATACGGAAACGGTATGGAATAAAAAACTAATCTAATCTCGGATACGTATAAGTGAGTGCCATCTTTAGTTTTTTTTTTAAATAAGAGACAGTTATGCTTTTTTTGGAAAAATGGTGTGGAGGGGCCATACGTATTTTCGCGATACGTATATAGTGGATGGTCATATATAACTGGGAACTAGACGTTAGACTTAGGGGATGAACGTGCTCGTTGCAGGCTACAAATCTACCATGAGCCCACGGTGAAGGTACCAGGATACCGCCATACAGATGTAGATATAAGATGCGCATGTATTATGCATATAGAGATACATGGTGAAACACATAGGTACACATACATATGAGAGAAAAGATTTATTCGAGTGTCATGTCATACATTTTTGTCTCAATTACGATTTCATCGAACCCATCCATTTTTTATTATACTCAATAAATCAATTGGGCACTAAAAAATTGGTTCAATATATTTCTGAATGAAATAAATAAGTATTGCATCCTTTTTTTTAATCCAGGTTGGGATCCCATTATGATTCCGAATAAAGTCCAACGAAAGTATCGCAAAATGGGGCTAAGCGGCTTTTTTCTTTTTTACAATAAAGTCCAAGAAGGAATTTCATTTCGGTATTGATGGTTTAAATATATAAATCTCTATCTGACCTTCTTTCGTACTTTAAAGCAGAGGTAACTATTTATCATGCACAGAAGTGTGAGCGACTTTCCCCCACAAAGTAAGGATAAGTCGCTTCCTCATAAAAAAGTAAAAAAAGTCCTTGGAAGGAAAACTTGAGAAAAAATGTAATTATTTATAAATTTTAAAATTATTCCGAAGAAAATAAAGTTACTAAAATTTATGGAAACGTTAAATAATATGATTTTTGTCCCTTAGAACATAAAATACTATGAGCTGCACAAAAACAAAAATTCTTGCAAAAATTATTTTGCTAGACGAAAAATATATTGTATTCATGCGCGTACTTTTAAAAGTGTTAGAATATTCCAATTTTGTTTTTCTCGAAGTTTGTGCAATTCCAAGTTCATGCTACAAAAAAAGAAAATTTACTATAAAAAACCTTTTTCGAAATAAAGGACAAGAAAATATCCAGTTTAATTTTTCATCTTTAATTTTTAAAAGTGCTTACAGAATTTTTGTTTCAAAAAAGTACTGCTCAAATAAGATGTCACTATCAAAAATGTTTAAAATACGTCTTACCAATGAAAACATTTTTTAGGACAAAGTACTAAAAAAGTCCAGCTTTATTTTTTTGTCGCTAATAAATACAACTGCGGAAAACTTTGTTCAAAATAAGCAAAGAGAAGAAATCGAATTTAATTTCTAATTTTCACTTTTTACCAATTATTACAGGATTAATGACCCAAAAAGTACTGCTAATATAAGAGGAATTTAATTTTAAAACTGTAGTCCTATGTAATTTAAGAAAAAACAAAATATTGATTTCAGCAACTTTGTAATTCGAGATTTTTTGTTGTCTGAAATGTTATAATTTGGGATTTTTTGTTGTCGGGCAGTTTTAAGTCGTCAATTTTTTAATTAGGAAATGTAAAATATTGTCCAAAATTTTTAGTATCCGAAATTTTCTCTTTGGAAATTTATTGTCGTCAGCAGTTTTATAAATCGGCATTTGTATATCGTCGGGAATTTTATTATTCGAATACTCAAAAATCGAGACTTTGATAATTCGGAAAAATAAATGAACTAAGGTTTTATAATACGCTTGACTCAAAAAAGTCCTGCTGAAAGAGAAGATCTTTGGGATTTAATGTGTATATTTTTTATATTTGCGAAATCTAAAACCTACTGATGACCATTGGAATGGCATTTGATATGTTAATGGTTTGAAGATGATTTATACTTGAATAGTTACATGGATAAAATTGACATTTGTTTACCATAGATTTCCAATAGGGCAATATTGATATACGAGAGAAAGCGAGGTAAAGCGAAGTTTAGTCACACTGGTATACATGATATTGAATTTTATTAGCTAATAGCTGTTTGATTTTAGTATATTCTGGGTCCATTAATTAAAGTTCGTATTCCCGTTCGTTTAATGGAAATCGAGCTCGCTTGAAAGCCTTGAAACTGTAACGCATGTATCTACAAAACTGGATATGGCAATAGAAGCCTTTGATAATATCTACAAGATCTACACGTGTTGTTTTAGAAAAATGTCCTTTTTCCAACTCGGTGAACAGTACAGTCTGTTCAACAAGAGCGAGTTCTCGATTTTTCGAAAACTATTAGATTTTTAAACGTTTTTTTAAAAACAAAAGTACTCTCGAAGGACTGCGGCGCTACTACCTAATAGATACTCCCGTCTCCATCGTTGTCCAGAATGGCCTGGCACCTTTTCGGCATGCTTTCCACTAATTTTTCAGCGTAGTCCGTTGGTAATTCTTGTCATATCTTTCTGATTTTTTGTGAGAGCTGTTTCAGGGTGAACACACGTTTTCCCATAAGCTTCCTCTTTAAAACACTCCAGACATTTTCGATTGGATTCGCATCGGGAGCATTTTCTGACTATTCAAATTCTCGGTGACGAGCTCTAAACACCGAAAACCGCGCTTAGAGAAGCATCCCCAAACGTGGACTTTCACGGGGGGTGTTTTATTGGCTTTATAACGCTCAACCCACTTCTTCACGGACCATTTCGACTTTTCGATGAATTTAGCAGCGGCTGTATAGGACATAAGTGGTCCCTTTGGATGGGTACACAAGAAGACCGCTTCAAAACGTTTCACGTACACAGAACTCATTATGACTCACGTCTGCTGTCTCGGACGATTCGAGCGATACTGAATCGACTTGGTAATTGCGCCGTAGTCATTTAAATGTACTTTCATTTAAAAAAAAGCGTTCAAAAATCTCTAATAGTTTTCGAAAAATCGAGAACTCGCTCTTGTTGAACAGACTGTATGTATCAATAATTTAGTATAAAATTTCTCTCTAGCTCTATTGGGTTTCGAACCCAGGTCTTCAGATTGCCGGTTTGGTGTTCTTATACTGTAACATCAAAATATGAATTGTAAGAACTGTTCAAAACTTAGAATCTTACAAGACATGAATTCGGATAGAATTCAATTGTAGGAGGTTGAGAAAAATGTATCTCGTACTCTCTGTATTTTAGTGGGTAAGAGCACCTGACAGGTAATATGAAGACCTGGGTTCGAATCCCAGCGGAGCTAGATAGTAATTTTTGTACAACTTATGAATAAAAATAAATTTTTAAATATTGATTATCATCATATGGTCAACACTCTAACATCAAAAGATTAATAATCAATATGATTGAAGACTTTTTGATGGATTCACGAATAACTGATTGAGGAGTGGTGGTCTACACTCTCCATACAATTTCTAAATAACGATTGTAAATTAGGTTTAAAAAAAATGACGAATAGTTACCTGCAAAAACGGCAGTGCTGTTGTGTTGGGGGTCATAGGGACACAAACCAAGCCCATCCATGTCATTTTCACTTACGTAAGCACCATTCTGTAACAAAAAGAATGAAACGTGTTTACTTCTTGTGGTTGCTGGTGAGATGCAATAAATTCGAGATTTCGCCACGGGTTTGCTTCATCTTAAAATAAATGTTTGCGTGTGAACAGAAAGTGCAGAAATATGTATTTAAGAATAGAAAACCTCAATCGCATCTAGATAATTCTTAAGAGTTTTATACTGAAAGTTTTAAATGCAAAACGCAGGAAACTTTTTTGCTTTTATATGAAACCTTTCCGATTTAATAAGCTCAAACTTTAAGCCTCGCTTTCAGCACTGCTTTTAGCTCCAGAGATTTTTAAGTTAGGGAGTTCGCGATACGGTGCATTTAATTTAGAAGCATCATCGATTATTGACTAAGAATTTATGAATTAGACTATAATAAAAGTTGCCATCCTCTAATTATTAGAGGATGGCAACTTTTATCGATGGAAAAAATTCCTGGTCATTTCCTGGTTTGCAAAAATGTTTTCCCATTACGGTTTTCAAAACTTTTCCCGGTAATATGAATAAAAATAGGTTTTGGCAAAAACAGACTGAACAGCCCAAAATGCGATTTCATGGAAGATAAAATTTCAACCAAAAAATATGACTTTTCTATGCAAACAGGCGAATTTTCTACAAAAATAGTAGAGTTTTTAACAACATAATAAAATTTTTATCAAAAAAGTTAATTTAAGAAAAGTTGAATGTTTAACATATAAATAATTATGATCAAATAATTGAATTTTCAACAAAAAAAGTTAATTTTCCATAAATAGTTGAATTTGCAAACTTCGTGACTGACACTGTCAGTCATGTCACTCAATGACTGACTTTTGGTGAGTCCTGCGTCTAATGCAGGGTTCACGACTTTCGACAGGTGTTGACTGACACAAGTGCCTGACTGATCCAAAGTTTTCATACCATTTTTTCTTCGATTTCCAAGAATCGTAAAAACTATACAAAGGATTAGGATCGTTACGTTCAGTCGGTGGGTAGAGGGATGTAAATGACTAGGGTACACTTGATGAAGATTTGTTAGGGGTTATTTGACCTAGTCTTCGTGACTGACACTGTCAGTCATGTCACTGAATCACTGACTTCTAGTGAGCCCTACGCCTAATGCAGGGCTCACCACTTCGACAGGCGTTACCTGACACCAGTAACTGACTGACCGAAAGTTCTTATGCTATTTTTTTCTTCGATTTCCAAGAATCATAAAAACTGTACAAAGAGTTAGGGTCGTTACGGTCAGTCGGTGGTCAGAGGAAAGTAAAGGACTATGGTCGATTTTGACGGGGCTTATACCACCCAGTCTTCATGACTTACAATGTCAATCATGTCACTCAATGACGGACTTTTGGTGAGTCCTGCGCCTAATGCAGGGCTCACCACTTTCGGCAGGTGTTGACAGGCACAAGTGCCTGACTAACTGAAAGTTTGTGCATAATTTTTTTTTCTGTTTCCATGAATCCTAAAAACTGTGCAAAGGGTTAAGGGTCGCTATGGTCATTCGATATGCAGAGAGAAGTAAAAAAAACTAGGGTTGAATTCGACGGGAGGTATTTGACATAGACTACGTGACTGAAACTGTCAGTCAAATAACTCAATATCTGTCGACAGCCCTGCGCCTAATGGAATAGTTTATTCTCTCGGTATCAGAAGGATTTCTCTTTCACTCACGTCGCATTTTTGCTGGTGCGGCAATTTTTTCCAGGATTGTGTAACTGTCTAGTTTGCAATCCCTGTCGTCAACACTTACTGTATAATGCTGGCAATGTCATCTCGTAGGGCCACATTCGCGTGCTCAATAATTTCCTTTATAAGCACGTCGCTTTGCCTCTATTACCACGGAATTCTTGTCGTAATGTCACCTCTACTGGGATCCAGTGAAAAAATTCACATGAAAAAGTATTAACCGTTTCAACAAGGTCGTTAAAGCATAGTTCTCAGCGAATGCAACCCTTATACCTAGAGTTCGCTTCAGGTGGCTCAATATCGTAAACTGCAAATTTAACATTTCCTCAAATATTCAACGTTTCTCACGTGGTTGTGTGAATTCCCTGATGGATAAAACCTAGGGCAAAAAACTGAACATTTCAAGAAATGCCTCTTCCTCTTACACAATTCCTGCTGCAGCTAGAACAGGTGCATTCTGTACCAGACTCAAATAAAGAATTATTCATTGTAAATCTATCCTTCGAGAATTTTACAATGTTCCATATATGAACAAATGTGATTCATTGAAGGATGTTTATTTACATAACGTACGTTGTTAAATTCAATTTCAAAATTCAAGAGTTTGATAGAATCTTCAACTATAGTTGAAATTTCTCCCAAACTGTTGAATTTTTAAGTAAAAAATATGAATTTCCTACAAAACAGTTGAATTTTTAAATAAAATACTTAAATTTTCTGCAAAACAATACAATTTTTAACAAGAAAATATATTTAACCAAATACTTGAATTTTCTCACAAGATGTTACATTTTAAGTCAAAAAAGACCAATTTTCTACAAAACAGTTGAATTTTTTAATTTATCAGAAACATTATTACACTTGACTACACTAATTACAATCTTAAAAAATTGCTCAAAATTATAATTACTTTTGAATTATGTAAGTTTCAGATTTCTTTTATTTAAAAAATGTTTGCTTTTGAGGGTCTTCAGTTCAAACGTATTCAATTTTAAAGGAATTTAATTTGGAAGTTTTCTTTCAATTTTAACACTTCTTTTTAAACTGTTGACATATGAACGCTTTAAATTTAAAATTGTTACCCATCCTCGTGGAATTACCAAAGATTTTTAGATTTTTATCGTTAAACAGATTTTTTTTTGTAATTTCTCATTTTATTTCGTAAGAGTTCAGTTGAAAATATGGAATGCCGATCTGTCTTCGAAATTTGCTATAGTAAATTTCACGTTGCCGGGTTTCGCACCAAGTTTGGTAAGCACTTCGTGTAGTTTATAGCCCGTGTATATTTTCCATGCGATCCGGCAGAAATATACAACGCGGCGAAACTCGCTCCTTTTCATTTGTTTAACCGACACTTTGAGCCAATAAAACTTTAGGCGCGCTGTTCATGCAAATCTTGTTTCAACCCAGTTAAGCCGTTTAAGGTGACGAGTCAGGACGATTCTTGTAACAAACTAACAAACTTACGCCAAACACTTGAGGTTTAACGGGAATGAATTTATTACCAAAGGTTAGATAAACTTCAAGGTACTTTATTTGCAGAACTAACGACATTATTTCATACTCTTGACTTTGAAATAGTGTATTATTCACCTGGTGGGGGGAGGGGATTTTCAGCTGATGTAATGTTTTCAGTACGAGTCGTATGCAAGTGCGTAAGCGTCAGGCGGAGCCGAGTACTGTAAAAATTTGGACATTTTCGGTAAATTTATAAATTAATCAAATTTTAAAAAATTATGATAAAGGACCCCGAACCAAATGTAAAGTAAAATGGTCACCGGTGAAAAATTCTAAAATTTTTTTTTTGTATTTTCGAACCTGCAAAGCAATAATTCGAAGGATAAAAGTAAGAAAAATGGACAGCTTTTTTACAAACAATTGTCAAAGTTTCAATTTTTACATGTATTTTAATAGAAAAATGCTGATTTTCGTGAAAAGTTTTTTTTCTCCTAAACTAATAGTTGGATTTGGTTCAAACTTGCACATTTTTACTATCACTCCTACCAAAACAAAAGGTTCATATCCAAGATCTAGAAAGATAAACGGTTTATGGGGTATACACCATGATATAAGGGTGTTTTCATACCTCAAACACCCAAGTATGGAAATTATCATTTCTTAGTAACTAAAGTCACTAGGTATTTTTTATTCAATTACTAGGGTACGAAATAACTTTCAGATAAGTAGAGGAAGTGTGCATGTCAAGGGGTTGTTTAATCATCCCTTATTTAGAAAAGCAGAGAAATTAACTTTTCAATAATTAGGGTATGGTTAAATGACCCTAAAAATAAATTCTAATGCAAATCCTGCTAAAAAACGCTACCTGTACATATTTTAAAGTGATTTTGTTCATCAATGTTATTATAAAAAATCTCTGATACTTCATCCCGTTTAAATTATCGATTTCCTTGAGTTTTTATAAATAGGGAGTGATTAGGCGACCCTGAAAATAAATTCTTATGCAAATTCTGCTAAAAAAACCCTACCTGTATATATTTTAAGGTGATTCTGTTCATCAATATTATAATAAAAAATCTTTGGTACTTTAACCCGTTTAAAATACCAATTTCCTTGATTTAATAATCAGGCGATGATTAAATGAACCTGTAAATAAATTCTAATGCAAATCCTAATAGAAAATGCTACCTGTATATATTTTAAAGTGATTCTATTCATCAATGTTATAATAAAAAATCTCTGGTACTTTATCCCGTTTAAATACCGATTTCTTTGGTTCAATAACTAGGGGATGATTAAATGACCCTGATAATAAGTTCTACTGCAAATCCTGATAAATAAGGCTACCTGCATATGTTTTAATGTGATTTTATAAGCCTGATCTTTGGTGATTTATTCCTTACGAAAAGTTAATTTCT
>NC_046660.1:67405671-67431176 GCF_010883055.1 Belonocnema kinseyi
CCTTTTGTTTTAATAGGAATGATAGTGAAAATGTGCAAGTTTGAACCAAATCCAACTATTAGTTTAGGAGGAAAAAAACTTTTCACGAAAATCAGCATTTTTGTATTAAAATACATGTAAAAATTGAAACGTTGACAATTGTTTGTAAAAAAACTGTCCATTTTTCTTCCTTTTTTCCTTCGAATTATTGCTTTGCAGGTTCGAAAACACAAAAAAAAAATTTTTTTAGAATTTTTCACCGGTGGCCATTTTACTGTACATTGGGTGCGGGGTCCTTTGTAAATTACGAAAAAATTTTATATATTTGAAATTTTTTAATTTATGGTAAATTTACAAATGATCAGAAATTTGGAAAATGTTTCGAATTTATCATACATTTATAAATTACTGTAAAGTGGAGGTGAACGGCGCATACCCGGGGAGGGGGGGGGGGGTGGTGGAGCGTACCCTTAATCATGTATTTAACGAACGATATTACTTCTTTTAGCTTTTACTATTAAAATTTTACCATTTTTAGTTTCAAGCCTCCATATTTTTACCTCAAAGAAAAAAATAAAATGGTGAAAAAATTTGAAAACTTTGGAAATTAGTAAAATAAGAAAAAAATTATATTTGAAAATTCACAGATTCTTGAAATTTGTCAATGACTAAACGTTTTTGAAATACTTTTAATTCTGAAAGTTGGATTGATGTTTATTATTACTGATCATATGAAGGAAACTTAAAAACTTTATTTTAATTTTGATATGAATTGATGAAACTTTGGATAAGAGAGCAAACTTATGGTGCATTTATAAATAACCAAAAGATTATTTAATTTATCTTAAATTTATGAATTACCAAAAAATCGAATTGAAATTTATAAAATTCTATTTACTTTTTTTTTTAATTTACGGCGAATTGATGAAGTACCATCAATTTGTTAAATTTATAAAAACTGTGTAACCATCAATTTTTTAAACCTTTAAAATTGTGATATTTTGTTCAATATTTGACATTTTTCAAGTTTATGAACATTATGAATTACTACGATTTTAAAAATTTTAACTTTCGATTGATAATGATGATTTCAGTTCATAATGTAGGAATTTTGTAAACTTCATTTTTAAAGTGGGATTTTCACACTTCTACAATTGTAATTTTTTTTGAATTTGTTGAAATTAAATTTTTTTATATTTTCTAAATTCTTGAAGTTGATCAATTTGAAGTGTCTCATCGTTCCGAAATTTAGGACGTTATCCAATATTTTTTCATAAGCTTGGCTAGTCGTACCAAAAAAACTCGGGACGACTACTCCATCCCCTTTCCTAACAACAACAATTTTTTGAAACTAGATACAGCTTTATCAATTATTAAATTTTTTTGTAATATTTTAAATTTTGATTGTTTTGTTGATGGTGATTTCTTCTCATATGGAGGGATTTCGTGAACTTTATTATTAAAGGGGGGTTTGAACTTCTATAATTGTAAAAATTTTTTAAAAAGTTTGAGATAATTTTTTTTTTTAATTTCTGCAATTTTCAAATTCTTGCAATTTATCAATTACCAAAAGTTCTTTGGATATTCGAAATTTTGATTGAAGATTATGATTTCTACTCATATTGAGAAATTGTTTAAGCTCTATTTTTAAAGACTGCGTTTAATCCCGAAAATTGGCGGAGGTGGAAAAATCGTATGAAAAATATTTTAAGACTCGTGTGTGAATATGTTCGAAATTTGGAAAAATCTTAAAATCCTTGAAATTTTAAGAATTTACAAGTACAAAAAAACTTTCGACACTTTAAATGTTTGAAATTTATAAATTACCTAACAATTTTTAAATATTGGCAATTTTAATTTTTGTGAAATTTATGGAAAGTTTGGTAAATTTACAGAAATTCAAAGTATACAAAAAATTGAAAAATTTCCGGAAATCTGTCAAAACGATCAGCGTGATCACAAAAAAAGAAAGGTATAATTCAAAATAGATCAGGAGAGCAGTTTTGGATTCGCCATGATTTTTTACTCTTAAACTTTGAAAAGCATTGTATGCTTGGAATGCGGTTTGCCTCGATATAAAATTTGAAAAAAAAAGAAAAAGTTTATCTTTCTTACTTGCACCTGGGCAGTACCAAGTACGGGCGGCATTGTTATTCGCTTGTTTATGGGCAGTTTTAACGCAAAAGAAAGGAGGCTATTATCTTAACTGCTTGGCCGAAGAAGGGAGAGAGAAGATTCTTTGAGTCTTCATATTAAATATCGTATTTACAAACGAGCGAGCGAGTGAGTTGTTCGTTATCACAGCCTTAAATTTCTGAACTAATTATCATTAATTAGAAAAGTTGTGCCTCCCGTGTTTCCAGTTTCAACCGGTGCAGTCAGCGGCTTTAAAAGTTCAGAGCAAGAACTCCGTCGCGATAAATCACCTCTTCTACAAAACAATTGCTACGCCCCAGGTAGAAGGCTAGCCAGACTTTAACAATGTGTACGAGGCGGAAGCGAGAAATGCGCCTGATCAGGCTTGGATTAAAGGGGGGTGTCACTGGATCCAGACTCCTATTATTTATCTACTTCCTATCTTCGAATACAACAAAACGACAGGCCAACTGCGTCAATGAAAAATACTTTTCAAACTTTTACCAAATACTAAAAAACAAATAAACATTTGACTTAAGCTCCATTCATTAATTATAGGGTGGCCACTCAAGCTTAAAAAAATTGCAGTTTCCAAGGTTTTCTGGTAAAAAATTACCCTTTTTCTTGTTGGCTTTTTATTTAATTATTAAAACATAAAGAGAAATCACTATCGGGGTAAGTCTAACTCACTCGGCTCTAGCCACGTTATACTTGCCATGAATCAAGGAATTCATATGAGAAAAGTTAGAAAGGAAAATGTGATAGATATAAAGGAGGATGTATAAATTTGTGATCAATTTAAACCCCGGGCGAAGAACTTCAAAAAATCATCAGATGCCATGGATCACACAAAAATGCATGAAAACTGACTGATAATCTCATATTAAGATCTATACTCTTTAATCTAATTACATTTACTAAGTAAAGCTCTCCACGCGGGCTCATTAGTATCCAAGGTCTTTTGTGCCAGGCGTTTCTCACTTTGCTGACACTCTTCATCATACATTTCTTATAAACTATTTTTCTACACACTTTCTTTTCCTGAGATACAACTTTAGCTTCCTTCTTGAATTTTTAAAATATATATCTACAATAAAACAAGCAACCAGGACGAAATTTAATTTCCCGAGGAGTTCATTCCGAAATCCCCCGCTACTCTATTTTTCAAGTCAATTCAATAGTTTAAGAGAAAAGACCAACACAGGGAATGAAACTTTTCAATGAAGTGTTTGCTAATACAAAAACATCTCCATTTATCGATTCTTTCCCTTTCACTTGATCCTTTTCATATTTTTCATTCGCGGAGAGAGTCAGAGGGTCAAGCTTGGATATATGTATAGGAAAAAGTAGAAGTACAAATAAAGAATGCAGCAACCGGAATGGAAATAAAGTGGCTTAAGCAAGGGATGAGGGAGAGGGAGATAAAGAGAGAAAGAAAGAGAGGGTGAGTATGCGAGTAAGAATGAAAGAAGAGAAAGCGTAGGGAACGAGGTACGAAAAGCAAAGCGGGATGAAAGAAGGGAAAGGAAGTGGCAAGTACACCGACAGTTTGAACAAGTGGCTCTCTCAGGGTTCTCAGATGAAGGGTTCAACTTAACGGACTGTTGCTTTTATCAAAATGAAAAAGCAAATTTTAATCCCAAACGCAATCTTTAAATTCGAATTAGTAAAAATTCACTGAAGATATATAGTCACATAAGGGTATTTACCAGGATTGCCACAGAATTCTAATTTTTAAATTCCTTGACCAATTATTTGTTTTCCCTGGCCGTTATAAAATATTCTTTCTGATATAAAAACATCTTAGTTTGAGGTAAGCATTTTCAACGAAATAAACGAATTTTTAACGAAGTAGTTCATTTTTTAAATAAAAGATAAATTTTCAACCAAGGAGATTAATTTTCTACAAAAATAGACAATTGTATAGAAAAATAATAACCGTCAATAAATATTTTAAGAATGTTTGAGCATGCACACAATAGAAAATATAAAAAAAATCCTTTACGAAAAGATATTACATGTCCTGGTCGCCAAGGGATTGTAGTTAGGAAAAACTGCTTTTCGTATTTCTTAGAATTAATTTTTGAAAATCTATTTTTTTAGTGCGATGACTATATTTGAAGGAAAATGAAATAATCAGACTGTAATGAATTTATACTATAGGATTATTACAATTCACATGTTAAAATATTATTCATATAAGCATAAGCTTCGAAAAATAGTAGCGAAATAGTATCCTGCAATATTTTGAATAATTAAATTTATATTAGAAGCGCTCACACTCGCATGCATATTTGTTCAGAGAAGTGGAAAACTGCAGAAAAGTGAAATTCCTGAACACAGTATTTTTTAAATAAGTTGAAATCATTTACATCCCCTGAAGTCCTCTTAAAATTCCTGGAAAGCTTTTCAAACTTCTTAAACTCCTAAATATCCCTTGAAATACTTTGGAATCCCGTGAATTATATTGAAATTTGTAATATCTCTTAAAAATTAAAAAAAAAAAAATTTACACTTTCAAATTCGATGAATGTGCTTAAGATTTCCTAAAACCTCTTGAAATCTTTTTAATACTTTGGAATCTTTCAAGATATTCTAAAACCGAAAAAGTTACCGAAGGAGAATAACTTTTTTAACCCAAAAAGTGACTAAAATTGACTAAAAGTTATATTAAAGGTAGATAAAAAAATTCAAGCGAACTGAAAAAATTAATTGAATTAATTAAATTTTCAATTAATTGAGAAAAGATCAAAATAATTCAAAAGTATTCTATGACAGTCATGGGAATTGAAGGTGAGTTTATGAATTTACAAGAATTCAAAAGAATGCAGAAGAATGCGAGATAAATTAAAGGAATTCATGGAATAGGTTCAAATGAATTTGAAGAAATTGAAAAAGATTTTAAAAATCTAAAATATTCCATTGATTTCAGTAAAATTGCAGTAAATTTCGACAAATTAATGAAAATTCTCTAACAAATTTTTGGATTCTCGGTTTTAATTGACTGAAAGAAGTGACTAAAGTCATCTTTATTTTAAAAAAAGAACTCTAGTGACTATATTAAAAATGTGACAAAAAAGTCGTTTGAAGAAAATAGTGTCAATAGTGCTATGAGTCTGAGCCCTGCATATATATTTCCGTAACACTTAATTTTAATTGGAAAAAACAACTATTTATTATATGTGAAAGGGATGTCGACTAGTGTGACTAGATATTCAAAACGTTACATTTACATTTCGCTCATGTGGTCTATTTTTTTGTAATAACATATATTACAAATGTTTATTGGCGAAAAATATATTCTTTTTTATTAGAACTGGGAATGTTTTGTCGAAAGTCGTACATTCTGTAGACCTAAATTGCCAACTCTTTAAGAATTTATTCAATGTTAAAGGAGTGTCGATCAGTGTGACTATTAAATATCTAAGTTATTAAATTTAAATTTCGATCGTTTGGTCTATTTTTTTGTAATAACAAATATCACAGGGGCTTATAGACGAAAATGATTATCTTTTTTGTTAGCGCCAGTAGGGATCTTGAATAATAATAACTATTTTTGAGACCAATTCTTATAAAATAAGTTCATTTAAATTATTTAGTAAGCCTAAAAAGAAAATAAAGTTATGAACTCAAAGAAAATTTCCTTTTATTTTAAACTGAAATTTTAATCAGAACTAGTATTAGATGACAATTTGAGCGATGAGCTTTTCGCATTATCGGGTCGCCAGATGCGCGCTCGTTCGTGTCACTCGAATTATTATCTCGGTGGTATGCCAACTTTACTGATTTGAAATGAGAAAAGTTTTGAATCGCGTATCACTAATGCTTTAAAGTCTCGTCCGGTGACTAATCATCAACGTCCGATTATCGTGTACCCATTCCAACAGTTTGGTACTAATTTCTGTCGACTTCACCGCTATCTTATCTATCCCTTTGCAGTATTTACCCTTACTACGCCCTCCTCAAATCCGGGTCACAGTCAGGAAGACGTAGTATTGTGTGGTTAAAGACCCAGATCCGGTAATTATCACAAAATCAGCAGAAAACGACATATAATTCCTCCACCTACTCTCACCCACAACAAGCAAGCAGAACTTTAGAAATTTATATTGTTTGCACACAAAACAGAGTCGAGCATTATGGCAGAGTGGGGTATTATGGATTTTGTCAATTTCTCGGATTCTGGACCTCGAGATCTCAAATGTTAAGCACAGGCGGACGCGGTTAACGCTCTGGATGGGTGACAGTTTGCCGATCGGGAGGTTTTGACGCAGATGATGAATGCCGGCGCTCCAGGTTATCGAATGTCTACATCTAAACTCGTCTGTCAATAACGGACTATGCTCAGGAGTTTTGGTTTTCTACAGTTTTCCACTTCTCTAACTAAATATGTAGACGAATGGGAGCGATTTTAATATAAATCCGGCTGCAGACGGTAAGCGATTTTAGAAATTAAAATCCGACAGGATTTGGGTTGGGAAGGCATGTGAGCTTTTGAAGGGTCTGATGGGAGTATGGCATTATAATATTTAAGTCATTAACAATTAAAGATTGCTATAAAGATATCGGTCTAACTATAGATTAGTATTTTAATTTTTTCCCTTCATTCTGTAGAAAAATAACCATAAAAACTTTTTTACCATTTTTTAAATTTACCCTGCTCCAAAAATTATTCAGCCTTTATTACACTCAGAAAAATGTTTGTTTGAATTAAACAAATTATTTCTTTAATATGGGGTCAAACAAATTTTTGTTTGTTTCGAATAAATTTTTTGTTTGTCCTTATTTGTTTGGTTCAAATACATTTTTGATTTGTTCAAATAAATCTCTTGTTCAAAATAAGTTCTTGTTTACATTGAATATATATATTTTCAATTAATTATAGACTTTGTTCAAGTGAAGTAAATCTTTTTATTACGCTTAACCTCAAAATTCAGCATTACTTATAAAAATAATGTATGAGCTCGATAATATGTTTATTCTTAATCATAATGATTGTTGTATATATAAAACCAGAAACACGTATTCATTCCGAAGCTTAATTCTTGTTAATTGTTAACTCTGTGTTTCTCATTTCTGAATAAAACAATAATAAATTACAATAATGAAAAATGAACCAGAGTTAAACAATTAAATTGAATGTATATATAAGTGTTCCTGGTTTTAATTATACAATGATAATTATAATAGAATAAAAACATGATTGATGTCATAAATCATCTTCATAAAGAAAGGAGGTTAGTAGTGAAAAAGACCTACTTACATTCGAAAACTTCAATTATATCCAAGGTAAACGCCCTGCAATTCAAGTAATTCCTAAACTAGAGATATTTCGTCCATTTTTCAATTAATTTAAGATTTTACAGTAAATAAAAACCTTCAGAATAATACAACACTGAGAAAATACCAATGCCATCAAATAAATCGCATGATAAATTAATTCAGATTCTAGGTTAGTTACTTAGGAACCGCCGGCAGCGCTTTATCACGCCAGCGGCACTTTGTAGTACTGCTTTGTACTGTATTGTTTGTTTGAATAAAACAAATATTTTTATGAATTTGAATGAACATATTTTAAACAAATGCATTGTTTAATAAAAGTCAATGTTTTGTTTAAATCAAACAAATTGTACTAAACAAATTATTTGTTTCAATCAATTTATAAGTCAGAATAAGTGTTCTTAAAAAATATAAACTCTGAAAAAGATCTTGGAATAACAGAAAAATATTAATTGGTTCCCAGTAAAAGAAATTTCTTTTCTCAAAGAAATGATTTTTTGTTCCAACAACAATTTTTTCTTAAAGTTTAAACGATTTTATTGATTTTTAAGCTATGTTTGTTTAAATGACAAAAATATAATATATTTCTTAGTGATTCTGGAATGTTGACCTGTCTGATGTTTTTCATTTCGACACAGATCTATTTTGAAGAGATTTACAATTGAAAATTCGCCAACGTGATTAATTTTGAATGTTTATAGTTTAAAATTAACTTGTTAACTGACATTTTTTTTCAAAATAATTTTTTTGTTATTTTCTGAAACATTTTTTATATGCACTTAATATCACGCATAGGCCCGCGGAACAATTTTCCTTCGTCGTGTAAAATTTCTGAAATGTCATGCAAAGGCCTATAATTTTGAAAAGTCACGATTCAAAATTCTTGAAAATATAAATTGAAAAACTCAATTTTCTACCAAAAAGTGGAAGTTAAAATTTGAGTTGAAAAAATTAATTTTCAACCAAGCAGATGTCATTTTTAACCTAGTAGTTGATTTTTGAACCAAAAGGAAATAATTTACAACCAAAATATACAATTTTTCAACAAAATACAGACATTTTTTAAGCAAATATTTGAATATTTCACTCAAATGGTATAAAGCGAGTAAGCCCTCCCCCCCCCCCAAGAAAATACTAAATAATGTAGGCATGGACTCTTACAAGAAATTTATTTTCTTGAAGCAGAAATTTTTATTAAATTGCATAACAAATAAAAAAAAATTAGATTAAGTATTGAGATATTTTTGGATTAAATTGGAGAGCTTTTCCATTATTTCTGCAGTTGCGCGAAAAAGGTAAATACTTTAGAATGGATTTAGGAGCCGTAACGTTTCCTTCCCAAGGGTGAGCTATTTACATACCCGTAAGTTAAGTGTAAAGAGTAAATAGTAGAGCATATACGCATTCTTTTATTTATGAGAGGGCGTAGCTTATTCGGGCAAGTAACGTGAAATAATCACCGGAACGTGGAAATGGTGCACATCTACACCCCATTGGTTGAGATACAAATTCTAGAAGAAATCGTGAAAATACGCTAGGAAACTTCCACCGCACTCTTTTAACAAAATATTCTTTTCAATAATATCTTATACATAATTTATAGACCACGAACTCATGAGAGAAATTCTAAAAAATTAGTCAAAATAGACCCCTACCCTCCTATTTTCATCCTTTGCTTCCCCTCCCTTTCTCAGCTTCTTCCTCGAGTACTTCCCCTTCTCATCACTTTCACAGCTAACACAACCTCTCCCCTCCATCGATTCCCCAGCCAACACTTTAATTTCCCTACACATCCGAACTACCCCACCCCTTACTTTCCCTTATTAACCACCAATCCCCAGTTCCAATAATTGTCTTTACTTCTCATTACAATCACATTCCCTACCTAAGTTCTTACCATTTTCCCTTACTTTGCCCTAGTTTCCTTCACTTTCCTGCTTCTTCTACCCTAGTTTACCCTCACATCCTCTACTTCCTCTCCCTAAATTGTCCCTTAATTTCCCTCCCCTTATTTCCCCTACTTCCAGTTTCCTCATTTTGCCGCATTCCTCCAACCCTCTTTTCCTTTACTTTCTCTGTAATAATTTCCCCTCTATTCTCCTCCTTCCCTCTTCTCATTTCCACTTGTTTTCACACTCCTCATTTCACATTATTTTGAACAAAACTATAAGGGTTTCTGCCCGGACCTACGAACCCCCACAAAGTGTCGTCAAATTTGAGAAATATTGAATCGAGGGATTAAGTTTTTTTTTAATACGTTAAAACGAAAAGTTTAGGAATTTTATGATTACAGGATATTCTTAAATCTACTCGTATTATCACCATCAACTAATTAAAGAAATGAATAATAAATTATCCAATATTATTAAAAAATAAATTTTCATTAACATTTTTTTTAAATAATAATATTGGTAATACTGCCTCCTTTAATCTATTTTTAAATTTGTTCCTGTAGGCCATGCATTTAATAAATGATTGTTTAAAAATGTTATTATTTTTCAAGTACTTAAAATTCAATTTAACATATTAATATTTCCAATAAAACGTATTTTTCTAAGATTAGTGAAAATGATAAAAAGACATCTTATTTAAGAAAGTATAAATTCGGTACTATAAATTTATTTAGACATAAATAAAACACAATCGTTATTGAAACCTCTGAAATCTGTTGAAATTCTTTAAAAAATGTATAAGTCCCTTGAAATTTCATTTAATTTTTCCCTACAGTTCTATAGACATCCGACGGAATCACTTCAAATTATCAATTTGAATCATATCAATGGTATATATGCGGGATACATGTTTGAAACCCTCATAAATTTTTTAATCTTGTTCGATTCTTTTAATTTTTTTAAATGCTCTATACTAGTAAAATTATGAAAATGTACTGAAATCCCTTAAAATTAATCAAATCCCTTCAATCATATAAATTCCCTAGTAATCCCATAAAAATCGAGTAAAATCCTGCAAAACCCCTTGAAACCTGCAATATTGCAAAATCTCTTTAAAAATGTTGAAATATATCAAATCCCTTGAAATCTTTTAAATCCACTGAAATCGATTAAAATCGCTAAAATTCTGTTAAGATCATATTAAGATGATGGTAAACTTTTCATTTCTAATAATTCCTTGAAATTTATATAAATTAAAATTTTTATTTAAAATTTTGAAACCATCAATGTTAAATGAATAAAGAATAAAGAATTAAAAACATTTTGAATTTTGGAAACTCAATTTAAAACTTAGAATTTTTTAAACTATAAAATTTGAATGATGATCTTTGGAAAGCTTGAAATTTTCAAATAATCCATTTAACATTTTAGAAAAATGCTCCAATACTCTTCACATTTTAATCAATTTCAAGTTTGGAAAAAAATTCCTTTAAAACACTACTTTTTGTGAAACATATCCAGTATTCAAAAGATTTTTTATTCAAATTCAGAAACTTTGAAATTGAAGGTTCTAATTGACCATGACTTTCAAATTCTAGGAGGAATGTATTTGCTCAAACATAAAGCTTTCATGAAAAATTTGTTTAAAGCTTTAATAATTTTAAAAATAATTAAATGTAAATTCCACAAAATCTTTTAAAATGCACTGTATTCATTGAAATCTTTTGACATTTGTACAATCCCTTACATTTTTTTAAATCGCTGGAAATGTTTTGAAATGCTGTACAATACCCTGAAATATTTAATATATTTTTAAAATCTTTTAAACTAGTATCAAAACAGTAACACAATAGTTGCATCGTTAAAAAAGTGTAAAAGCGTGTCAATAGTGGTTTCTAAATCAGGAAAATGATTATAAGTTAATAATTTAATCCGAAAACAGTTTTATCGTACTAATTTAATTATAGGATTCCGTTTCAACGCGGCCTTTGAGCCCATTCGTCAATGACTCTTCTCTGCAATATTATCTCTCCAATTATTATTATTATTATTACGAATCAAACAACCGCATGAATAATCAAGAATCCCAATAATTAGGACATACATATTTCAAAGCAAAATTGATGTTTATTTGATATGCAGTTTCGTTTATGTTTTGCTGAATAATTAATATATTTACATATTTGGGAGAGAGGTATGAACTAAACTTCAATTGAACAATTAGTACAATAAATATAAACAGATAATATTATGAACTTAGATGAGGTAATGTAAATGAGATGGAAGTTTCTCTTCGCTCTTCACACAGTCCAATAATAATTTAAACATAAAATTGGTCTACATTTTAAAGAGTCATTTGAACAAAAACAAAAATAATAAAAATAAATGAGAAAATTAGTTCAGTCTCTTTATCGTTTTCCGGGACTGATAGAGATTCCGATTTCCTGTTGTAGATATGACTTCCGGGAAATTATCTCTGAGTGGGCAGGCATACATTGTCTTGTAAGATTCAGCCAACAGAACAAGATTAAAGAAAGCCACGGATGATGAGTTTTTAATATAGCCTCAATCGCAGAAAAAGAATCGAATGAATTATGAATGAGAGGAATGAGAAACCTTCTCGATTGGAAGTATCGGTAGAGAAAATCTCATCTTTGCCATATTAGCACATTGCTCCTTTTCGATAAAAATTGTAGGCACATTTGATCTCTGAAGGTATATATGGTTCTCGGAATTAAAATAGTATGCAGTAGATAGGCTTTATGAATTTTCTGCACTATCAACTTTGTATAACAAAACTTCTGAATACATAAGAGTAATTAGAAATAAAATTTATTTCTAAATGTTTCTAAACATTATTCATGCATCAAAAAATTTAAATTGTAAATAATTTTTTAATAACAGGAAATAATTCTGTTGTTAACATTTCGCTACCACAATATAATGTATAAACTTTCTTTAATGTTTAAAGAGAAAAGAAACATCAAAATATTGGACAAAACTTATTTTAAAGAATTCGAAAAAAAGTTAGAAGCATTATAATAATTACGAAAGATTTCAGGAGATTTAATTTTTTTTAGATATTTCTGAGACAATTCTAAATGGTTTAGTTATTGCTTTAAAAGAATAATTTTAGATTTTGAAGATTTGAAAATGTGTGGAAAAATAATATGGAAGACTCGAAAGTTTTTTTTAATTTTTCAGGATACACATTTTTTTTAGATAAACTGAATTTTGCAGTGTCAAGAGAATGAAAAAAAGTTTATTGCATAATTTTCAATGATTGGTTTGTCAACACCTCTAAGAGAAAAATGAAAAAAGATCACAAAACAATTTTAATTATTTCTTAAAATTTTTAAACAGCGTGTAAAAAGTTTTGAAGCAAAATTGAGCAATTTTGCAATGCATACTTTAAGAAAAATTAAGGAACATTCATTCAAAAATAATTTAAAAATAAATTAAAAATAATCAAAACTTGTAAAGATTTTTAAAGAATTTTGCAAGGTTTTTGAAAATGAAAAAAATTGAGGTTGCCGGGAAAAAGTTCAAGAATCTGAAAGATTTTAAAGGCAATCTTTTTAATTCTGCAGAATATTTTAATTAGGTAAGATTAAAAAATGTTTGAAAATGTTAAAAATCGAATAACTTATATCGAATAGAATAGAATAGAATTGATCGAATATAATTGAAGAGATTCAAAAAGAATTTTAAATTTTAATAGATTTATAGAAATGCAGATTTTTTAAGGATTTCAAAAATAAACATTAAGAGCTTTAAAAGAATTTCGAAAGGTTTTTAAGAAAATACAACAATTTTCTAAAAATGTTTGGGAAAAAATATTTTCAGGAATTTAAGAGGTTTTAAATAGATAAGGTAAGGTAAGATAAGGTAGAAATCTTTATATACACCCCCCTCGCCTATCTGTTCTATAAACAGTATAATAAAATAAAATATAAACATTTGGTCAGCGAGTCGGCTAAATGGTTTAATTTATTAGATTGCTTTAAACAGTCTAATTAGCTAAAAGTCACAAAGAAGACGATTTAAATATTTGAGCAATTATTTCAAACTTTTAAAGGTGTAAAACTAACCAGGGTATTCACAAAAATTCATAAGTTAAACTTGAAAAATAAATTAATTTTTTTACAACAACCTTATTGGTTTACCATTAATAACGATTGTGTTTCAGACAAAATTGATGTTCAAAGAAGCTCGTAAAATCGAAAACTGCGGATTCGAAATGAGAGGTAGAAGGCCAAGAAAGGAAAGTAGAAAGAGTGTCGGTAGTGAATACGAAATTTGTTTGCTGAGAAGCTAGAATAGGGAATCCCTTTGGTGCTGTGCTACCGACAAACCGAAATAGCAGTATAAGTCAAGTGTAAAAAATGCATTGTCTTCCCATAAAATAAAACCGTCACTCAAAACGGTTTTTATTCTATTTCGTTCCGAAGCCTTCATTTTTTATGTTACTCACATACTCAGAATTAATTTACATAAACTGTAAATATTAAAAAAAAGACGTGGTCTCTTATTTTCAAGCTCTTTCAGACATCATAGCCGAAAATGTTCTCAAAGCGGGGAAAATAGGGTGATACTTCAAACCAAAGATAATTTTCAACCAGGGAAGTGGAATTTTGAACAAATAAAGATAAATTTTCAACAAAAAAGATTATTTTCAACCAAGAAAGATGAGTTTTCAACTAGACAGAATAAAAAAATGCAATCAAAGTATTGATACTCAAATAGTAGAGTTTTTTACTAGACAGTTGAATTTTCAACGAGAAAGTTAATTTTTAATTAAGAAAGATAAATTTGCAACCAAAGAAGATAATTTTTCTACCCAAAAACTACCTAACCCAGATCGATACATTTTTAACAAAAAAGTGAACTTTCCTACCATGGAAAATGAATTCTTAATTAGAGAGTTTGAATTTTCAACAAATCAATTAAATTTTTAACCAACAAATATGACTTTTTGAACAAATGGTTGAATTTTCCACCTCACTATCAACAGTTGCAATTTTACCCAAAAAATACAATTTAAAATAAAAATAAAAATAGTAATTTTCAGCTAAATAGAAAGATTAACAACCAAATAATATAAAGATACGAATTATCCGCATAATAGTTCAAGCATTAACCAAACAGTTAATTTTTAAAGTCAAACACGATTTTTTAAAAAGACTATTGAATTTTCGACAAAAAAGTCCAGTTTCAAGCAAGAAAGATAAATTTTCAAACTAAAAAGATGAATTTGAAACTAAAAGTTCAAATTTTAAGACAAAAAAATATTAAGTTTTAATCAAATAGTTGAATTTCAAACTTACAAACCATTTTTTTAGAAGACAGTTGATTTATCAACATGCAAAGTTGGATTTTCAGCTACAAAAAACACATTTTCAACAAGATAGTTGCATTTTAATTAACAAACAAAAAAATACATTTTTTCGAAGACATTTTAATTTTTAACCAAAAAAAAAAATGACTATATACCATTATTGGCGAATTTTTTAATCTAAAAGAACGATTTTTCTACCAACACAGACAAATTTTCCAAAAAACAGTTGAATTATCAACAAAAACATGACTTTTTAACCAAATAATTCAATTTTTGACCAATTCGTGGAATTTTGAACAACAATGAATACACTTTTACTCGAAAATAGTTGGGTTTTTTATTGGGTGCTATTAATTCAGTTTGCATTTAAGCGAAAAACGAGAGAAAGGAAAAATTTCTCGAAAACGGGGGAAAATCGAGGAATTCATATTTGATCTGTTCTTTTTTTCTCTGAATTAAAGATGCATTCGATTTCGGACTTGTTTAAACTTTGATGCCTGCTTCCTTCGTATTTTGGAGAAAAATTCTAGAAATTAAAGAAGAAGCAATTTCGAGTCTGGTATAGACAGCAAGAGAAGAGTCTGGCAGGAGCTGGTAGAGGTTTAGCTGACAATGTTCTTCGTTCCGAACGAACAGTAGGGAAAGACGTGCCTGGCAAAGTTCGTCGTTCGCACGCCTGTGTTTTTTTATCCTTCTCTCTTTCGTAGATCGTAGAGAAAGCCAGGCACGAAGTAAGGAAAATATCGAGAGTTAGGAGGAAGAGTGGATAAAAGAATTGGGACATCCTCCGATGGTAGGTTCGAACGCTGGATCACGTACCAACTGGGATCGCCATCCTCACCTGTATTCTCTCAACTCTGCCAGGGAACAGCAACTTCGTAAATAACCTTCACTATTCCTGCCAATTTCATGGGCGTCAAATTGCTAGTCTCCTAAATTCCATTTTCTCCACTCTTATACAGATTCGGATTATATCCAGGGCTGCCACTGCATAATTTAGTTGGAAAATGTGAAAAAGGGAAACGTCATCCATTTAAACCGAATAAGTGACCAAAAATGACTAATTTCTAACCCAAAAATTAACTAAAAAACTACAAATTTCCTACAAAGAAGGTTATCATATCCTACTTCCTCTACAATAACGCACTTCCCCTTCCCTCACTTTACCATCGCTCCATCTTTTCCCCGACTTCCTCCTCCACTATTTCCCACTCTCCTGGCTTCACAAGCTGGCATTCCAATTCTACTTGCCTTAACAATCAATCACTTCCCTACCACTAATCACCCTCATTTCTAATCATTTCCCCTACTTCCTCTTACCTACACTCACTTCATCTACTGACTACTGACTACTGACTACTCCACCAAACCCAATTTTCAGTCCCTCCCCAAGTCCCCATACTTCACCTACCTTCGCTTCTCATCATTTCCCCTACCACTATCACCGCCCCTCATAATGTCCCCTACTTCCCGCCCTCAACTCCCTAACGTTACCGCCCCTAATTTCCCCTCATTTCGCCTACCTTTCCCTACCTTCCCAGCCCATATCGCTCCTTACTTCCCCTTCTTGAAAAAAAGTACGATGGCCGGTCGGACAGCCGATTGAAACTATAAGACTTACTGCCCGGGGCTAGGGAACCCTAAAAAGTAATTGGAATTAAGTAACAGGCATTAATAATGTAAATAATGCTCTTTTAAATTCAAATGAATTGGAAAGAATTCCATAACATTGATAAGAGTTATAGGGAAAAACAATAAATTAAATGAAATTAGAGTTCATTTATGGTATTTAAAGGAAATGAGAAAAACTCAATGAAATTGATAAAAATTCAGAATGAATAACAAAGCACAAAAGAATCAAAAACCAATCAAAAGTATTTTAAAAAAACTCAATTGATTGAATTTGGATTGAATTTAGAAAAATTCAAAGGAATTAAAAAAATATATGATGAAATGCCTGAGAAATGCAACATGAATTAAAAAAAAATCAGGGGAATTAAGCATAAAATTTACAAAAACACCAAAATCCATTGAATTGAGAAGCATTTAAGTGGAATCAAATGAATTCAGGGAGTATTGGATAAAATTTAGAAGATCTGTAGGGAAATTCAAAAGAATTTAAAAGTAAATGAAAAAATTCTAAAAATTCCGTTAATATTAGTAAAATTAGAGTGAATGTAGAAAAATTTAAGAGAATAAAATTTAAAAAATTGAACAATGTTTATAGAATGGAATAAAATATGAGTGGACAGAATTCAGAGCAAATTCCACAGAATTTGGACAAAATTAAAAAAAAAAATCCCATATAATTTAATCAGTTGAGACTAAGCAGAATTCAGGAGAATTTACGCGAATTAAAATAGAAAATTAATAAATTACTTTAAAAATCCATTGAGTAAAGTAACATTCGAGTGAATTCAGAATAAGTCGAGGATCATTCAAACAAATTCAGGATAAAAAAAAGAAATCAGGATAACTCAAGAATTCAGAGAGAATTCAAATAAAAACTAAAAGAAATCACAAAAATCCATTAAAAGCTACTTAAAGTGAATTAAATAGAATCACGGGAGAATTAAACAAAATTCATGAGAATTCGTTCGAATTAAAAAGAATTCGGGAGGAGAATTTAGAAGAATTCAAGGGCAATTAGGGAGAGTTAAAAATACTGAAGAGAATAATTCTGTGTCAATTAAATTGTAAACCTTTTAATTTAAAACATTCATATTATAAGGAATTTAAAATTAGAAACTATGTCAAAATAAAACATTCAATCGAGCATTCATAAAAAATTACATAATTTTCTATTAAAAGCTTTTAAACTTAAAAAGTTTCAATATTAAGCATGAAAAACTGAAAAATTTGTTTTTTTAAATGTATAATTAGAAACAATATAAAAATTGCACAAGTTACACATATATGCAAGAAATAAATTCACGATCAATTCCAGTGATAAAAATTGAACAATTTTTGAATTAGGATCACGATATTAACTCTTTTAATATAAATAATATTCAAAATGTGCCGTACCTTCAAAGTATTATAATTTTTATTTGTATTAAAAAAGTAAAATTTTGACATAAAAATTGACATAAAGTAGAAGACATTGCAAAATGATTATTTCCAAGTCAGTTTTAAAGATTCTAAATTTTAAATACCATAAAATTGTACATTCCAAATTAGAACATTGGAAATTTTAAACGAAGTTAAATCGGGCAGATTTTCGTACTGAAAAATGAAATGATTCCTGGTCAAAAAATAAATTCATTTTTCGGATTTTTCCTGGCAATATCTCAGGCCACATGTCAAAATACCTTACACCACATTATGGTATGTCTGTTACCAGTTCTTCATTTTTTGAGAAACTACAAAAACTAATTACACATTTCTCTACTTCCTTTTAGCATTTTGTGTTGTACAATAATTTATCACTGGATACGGTATGCATTTACTTTATTGTTAGTCGACATACAAGAGAGCGTGCATTTTAACATGTCAATCCAGTTGATAAAGCGCACTTATCAATGGCGAAACTCTACGATTCGTTCTGTTGACTGCTCATGCCAGGTTCATTAATGTTAAAAAAAAGTTTATCACCTTACATTGCAGATAAGGATTCACAAAAAATAAAATATGAAAAAATTAACTTCAACAAATTTTTAAGCTGGAGAGACCTTTATTATTTCATTATTAAGAATAATTATTTTTCGAAATGAATATCTCATTTAGAAAGAAAAATGAAAAAAATCTGGAATTCACAGAGTATTTAAATCAGTTCTTGTTCGAATAATCTGTTTAATCTGACGTTCATTCGGGACTTTTCTCATGATATAACGTTTTCATTAAATTTTCAAGATTTTTGCTATTCTTGAATAGCGACTGAAAAACCTTTTTTCGTTCAAAATTCATCATTCATCATTTTAGTTAAAACCCTTTTTTGTTCAAAGTGTAACTACTTGGTTAACATTTGCTGTTGTTGTGAATTGTTTTAACCGGAAAATTAACTATTCCACGCTAGGTAGGAAAATTCAAATATTTGGTTCAAAGTTAATCTTTTTGGTTGAATATTCAGTTCAAAAATAAAAATGTTGTTAAGAACGCACTACTTTGTTAAAAATTAATCTTCTCGGTTAAAAAAAAATTATTTCTACACAGACAGAAATTTCGGGAGATTAATTCACGGCACTACTCCTTGATTTTATTACGGTTTGGGGCGAGAACTAAGATCTCGGAACCCTTGCTTTTAAAACATTGGTCTCGAAGTTTCAGGCATTAGGCCACGCTCCTTTGCTCTCAGATCTCGAATTCTATGCTTTTAGATCACCGAGTCTGAGACTTTAAATCACATAAAAATTGTAGATTTAAAATTACGGGCTTCATTGAATTAATCTCTTACAATTTCTCTCCGTGTATAGTTACGGATTAATTTTTTGAATTGAAAATTAATTTTTTTAACTGAAATTTTACAATTCCATTTTATGTCGAAAACTGGTCTTTTTTTTAATAGACACTTAATATACTGTGTAGCTCTTTGGATGATTTTTTTTGGGTAATATTACGAAGGTTTCTAATCTTTTTATTTACATAAAATTCAATTATTATCCTTGTAATAATAATTATCATAATTCTTTACAAAAATCCCCTCTCCCAAAGTAAAAATTATAATTCTTTAAAGAAATTCTAAGAATTCCCTGTTCCAACTCATAATTATGATTATTTACAATTCTGATATAGAACCAGAAGTTTTCAAAATCTGAGGAATTCTAAAAAAAGAGTTTGTTTGAGTAAATTCAGTAATAAATTTATTATTAACATAATTTAAAAAAATGTCTCGTTTCACGGCAAATCTTTCCTGTTTCATTCAGATGTTTTGATGTTCACCAAGGTAATTAATAAGTTGTGAATTTAATTGTAATGAATTATGACTTGGAGCGTTAATATTTTATAATTATCTACTTCTAAATTATCATTAAAATTCTTTTCCGTAATTACCTGTTCCGAAAAAAAATTCTAATTTTTTATGAAAATTCCCTGTTATTCCTTTTCATTATTATTTTCTAATAATTTGTAACTTCTTTAGTAACTTAAATACTTTATAGTTATCTTCCACAGATTTCATAAAATTCACTCTATAAGCGTTAAATCGCTTTTCCAGAAGTTTTTTCCATGACCCTTTTATCAAGACGAACGAAAACTTTCTGCGGAAAGATTTGGACATTTCTCATCGGGTCAGTAGCATCGAGTGAAACTGGTTTTTCTTCCACACGGGAAATTCAACGTCGCCGAATCGAGGAAGTTTCATTTTTCTCATGTCCAGTCGGTCGATACGTCCGTAAAAATATCCGTTTCAATTTTATCCAAACTCAATGGATTGTCACGAACTGAGTTTGTGTGGACTTTACGTAAATATCCACGGAGAAAACTTTTTTGCTTGACCATCACAAATTTTCTTGCTTCAACAAAATAATTTCGTTGCTCTTCGTGAAACAAAACTGTTTTGTTGAGTCATTTTGTTGGTCCAGAAAAACTGGTTTGTTTACTGAACCACATTACTTTATTAATCTGATAAAATGTTCTGTTGCTCAACAAATTTCCTCACTGGTTTCCGAATACAAGACTCATAAAAATATTTCTTATATGACAAAAAAAATTTTTTTTTTTCCCAGCAAAGTAAGTTTGTTTTAACAAAAATGGTTCAAAAAAACCGTTCTATTGCGTTTACTAATTCTTTCAGTGTAGGGAAAATAAGAATGTGATGAGACTACCTCAGAAATTCAACTGGGAATATCATTTTACTTGAGTATGGAAACGTAAATTACCCTGGCATGAATCTTATCGGTCCCAGTAGTTCTCTAAATCATATAATAATGGAAGCTCCTAGGGACTAATTCACTAGAGATGAATGGCATTAAAATTTAGTTTTACATTCCTTTGTATAAGCAGAAAAACATTACTTCTTTAGGAACATAGCAGGTCTTGGACTCATTTGAAACATTCAAAATAATATCAATAGTAACATAAATTTGGAAAAATAGTAGAAAAATAGCAACATGCAATTTCTTAGTTCGAGGTGGTAATCATTTTTTAAACCCATTAAAATCTTTCAAAACCTTCAGAATCCATGGAAATCTCTTGAAATCCTATGAATCCCTTAAGTCTGGTGAAATCCCTTGAAATTCCTGAAATCCTTAGAAATCCGTAGAAATAAAAATTCTTTGAATTTTCTCCAATCCTACGAAATTCTTTTAAAACTCTTAAACAAGTTGAAATTTCGTTAAATTCCTTGGAATACTTTAAAATACTCTTTAAAACTATTTAGGAACTGTAGGGATTTCTTCAGGGGAACTCTTTAAAATCCGTTGGAATCCCTTGACAAAATCCCTTGAATTTGGTGAAATTCATAATAATTCCACAAAAATAAAGTGAAATCCCGTAAACATTGGGAAATTTGTAATTTCTATCAACCTTTGCAATCTTGTGAAATCTCACAAAATCTCATAAACCCCGATAAAATCTAATAAAGCCCCTTGAAATCCATTAAAATATTTGATACTCTCTGAATTTCCTTTCAATCTTTTAAGATTACCCTACAAAATTTATAATGCTTTTTAAAAATTCCTTTAAATCTATAGATTTCGTAAAATTCCTTGAAATTACTTAAAATTTGGTAAATACTGTAAAAATTACTTGAAATTTTTCAAATCTTCATAAATCTTGCAAAAAGATTAAAAATTTTTTTTTTATTTTTGGGTGTCAGGAAGAGAGCATCGTGGTTTTGTTGCTATTCCTGTCTGTTTGTAAAAAATAGAATTACAAAATCGATTATCCTAGCTCCTGCCAAGAGTTGAAGTAAAAAATTCCTCAAAAATCGCAAATTTATTTTCTACCTTTCTCAACTGATAATCAATACCCAAAAGAGCAAATTACTATAAACAAAGGCTTATTTAACGCAAAGCTACATAAGCATTCCAAAGGGTTTATAAAAATAATGGTATCTATATTCTGGACGTTGGTATCACCTTTCAAAATCAAGGCTAATTTATGATTATATCATTAGGAGAACCGCAGGATTTTACGTCTAAAAAGAGGTGGTTACATTGTATGACAGACCTAATACGAAGGTTAGAAAAAGCCTCGTGAAGTCGAAAGATGCGGAGCGACCCAAGGACGACCGCTTTCTGCAATTTCGCCGCAAATATTTCGGCCTTTTTTTGGGGAGGATTTTCTCATTCTCTTAATCTTATCCAACGACTCCTGAATTTCCAACGTTACGTTGGTGACATCAGATATGTCTTCCTATATCGCTTGCAGAGTCTACTTGCTATGTTAGGAATTTACGAGGTCGCAAGTAAACCAAAGATTATATTCGTGAGACCGCGCCACTTGCGAGTCAGCCATTCATTATGGTAGTGAAGCCAGGGGGTAAGGAAAAGACCTATAGAACTCCGGAAAATCGCGTGTACTAAGAGAAAGTACCTGTACCCAACAAAAGCATATGGTTAAATATACTAACCGTAAATTATTTCCACAAATAAGCGATCTTTACGGCTTGGATTATCGTGTTATTGATACAATATACTTTTATCGTTTAAGTCACCAGCATTTTTTTATAGTCACTTGCGTTTCAAATTACCATTCTATTACAGCATACTTCATACGCAAATAAATTATGGTCAACGCATGGTTCTTTTATTAACATTCTATTTTAGTTTTTTTATCGTCTTCAATATTGTGCTAAAAAGCTCAAGTTTTGTGATAACATATAAGGATTAAAATGCTCATAAAGAGAAGGATAGTGAATTGGAATTTATAAATTATATAGTGAAGTGTAATGAGAATAATTTGTAAAATTTCTGGAATTATTTCACAAATGGTGTACAGTTAATTGACAAGCGGATTCCAGTAAATATGAGAGGCAATGTATATTAGCTTATCATAATTATTTCAATCAGATACTTCATTATTGAAAATGCAATATAAAGCTCTCTCGGGAAAGGACGTAAATTACATGTTTGCATGTGAACTAGTCAATCATTTAGAAGCATTGTGATTACAAAAAAATCATTTTCGATTCTTAACACGCACATCATCCCACGTTGTACCTTTTTAGTCAACAAATTAAAAAAGTTAAAAAACGTATTTTCTATTGATTTTTTTGTGGTTTTTATTGTTTCAACGTCATAAAAAGCGCGTATGCCGAGCTCTTACAGGAAAATGTGAAACAATTCAGATCAAATTATTATTTTCCTTCAAAATTAGTAAAAAATGTTTAATTATATTTAGTAAAATGATGAAAATGTAAAGAGAATAATTTTATATGTATACAAATTTTATGTCTTCATTTTCCAGCCACTGCAAAAATAAAAAGAACAAAAATATAATTTAAAAAAAAAACTGAAATAGACGAGCCTAAATCATGTATGATTTTGAATTTTATTTGTTTTGAAAAATTTGTCGACTAAAAAAGATACAATTTAAGCTAGTTTGCGTGATCAGATTCGAAAATAATTTTTCGTGCCTTATAAAATTTATAACCCTAATATATCATATTAAGGTTATAAATTTAATTATATTATATTATTATATATTATTTTCCATATACTATGTTAGGGTACTCAATACAATTTTTTTTCTATTTCGCAAACGCTATCCCTTAACTTTCTTGCGTTTGGTAACAAAGTACTGCCATACACTCTTTTTAATAAAAATGGCTTAAAGGTTCCGTTAAGCCATTTTAGGTCTGAAAATGAATTTTCTTAGTTTTCGGTTTTTTCTCAATACAAATCTTAAGGCTTAACAATTCTTTCACCAATACTTAATTCAATGGATTTTTTGTTTCATATTTTTTCTTTACCTTGAAGTCTTTCCAAGTTACCTTAAATATTCACGAATTCTCCTGCATTCCCTTAAATTTTTCTAACTCCATTCCCAAATTAGTGAAATTAATTGCATTTTTTGGATTTTTGCCAATCCACTTGAATTATTTTGACTTTTTCCTTGAATTGTTTTGAAATCACTCTGGGTTTTACCTGCATTTTTTTAATTCACCTAGAATTCTGATACATTTAATTAAATTCTCTTGGTTCTTTTGAAATTAAAGGAACATTAGTTACATTATTAATTTACAATAATCGCTTTCAGTCACGTTTAGTCACAAATTACATTCTGAAGTACTATAGAAATCTTTAAACTACAAAAAGGTGCAATTTTGATGTATTTCGAAATTCAAAATTTGTTCTGTCACTCTGTATAAATATTTTTAATTTATTCATTGCAGACAAAATTCTCTTTATATTTTAAAATAAATCATGTGCATATTATTACAAGAAAAGAAATTTTCAGGGGCCATTTCAGACCACTAATTGAGAAGAAATTACACATTTCCGTATGTTCAGCCCGAGAATGTATTTAAAAAAAAGCTTTGTTTCATACAATTTAGACCTTATTCCTGAATAAATAAGAAATAATTTCATAGGGTGAAAGAATTTTGTATTCTTTAATTGGTATTCTTCAAAAATCGAAAACTAAGAAAATTCATTTTCACACCTACAACAGCCTAGTGGAATATCTAAACAATTTTTGAAAAATAATATAAAATGTACGGCAGTATTTTTTGATCAAAGGAAGAAATTAGGGGGTAGCGTTTGCAATTTTTTTATTATTTGAAGTTCGCTGGTAAAAGCGAGAAATAGTCTAATGCCTTGGACTCCCGTTAAAATCACCGGTTTGAGCGCGCGAGTTCGCAGTAGTAAACGTCGCGCTATAGTCGGACATGACAATCTCGCAGGGGAATATCTCTCGCGTCGTTTTTTTTTTTTTTTTTTTTTTCATTATTCTTGTTCCACGTTATGCCAGCGGCGAACGGTTATCAGAGCCCCACATCTCGCAAAATACGAAACAAACTCACCAGTCAGATGTACACATCTATATTCGTTTGTTAAAAAAATTTAATCGAAAATTCGCGGATAAAAGGATCTGTATTAATTAAACTTCCAAATTTTGGAAACGTAGAAAATGCAATCGAATAGTTTCAAATCAAAATAAAAAAAATTTGGAACAAAATTTCACTTTTAAATGTTTCAAAATACTATAATTTTAAACTGCACGCCCTAAGACTTAATTTTAGATTTGAAGCTAGAAAAAATTAAGTGGTAAAAACTTTCTATAATTGAACCATTTCTATAGGCATATTAAAAATCTAACCATCCTGTAATGCCTCTCACATTCATTTTTCGTTAATGCAACACATTGGCAGCTGAAGCACTTAGGCCTCAAAAGTTTGGTCCTCTACTTTAAGAGACTTCCTAACTAATTACCATTAAAGTTTTTCTAAAGAATTCAATGAAGTTTCCTTCATGGATCATAAAATTTAAATTTACTATTTAAAAATTGGAACATTTTCCAAGTATAAGGTATTTTCATTAAAAAAATATATGGTCGGGATGCTGAAGCTTTGGACTCTTATCACTATTGTGACACTTTTTTTAACGATTCAATAACATTTCCGGAATCTCAAAAACAAAGCTTCAAATGATTTCAAAATTTTGAAGATTGTAAAAGAATTCAAATATTTAAAAAACTTTTAAGTGACTTCTAAAATGTTCAAAGAGATATCAAAGATTTTCGAGAAAAGAATTTCGTAGGACTACAGAAAATTGCAAGAGATTACAATTTTTCTAAGGATTCGTTTTTTTTTGTTCAAATTCCGAGCAACTTAACATAATTTTGAAATTTTTAAGGGTTTTAAAATAATTTTGTTGGATTTCAGAAAATTGCATAGGATATAATCAGAAATTTCAAACTTCAATAAGATTATAAGGTTTCATAGGATTTAAACAGAATTACATTATTTTTAATACATTTAAGTGAATTTCAACGGATTT